>NC_057795.1:669985022-670011377 GCF_018294505.1 Triticum aestivum | reverse complement strand
CCTCCTGCGATGGACTCGGCGATGCTCTCGCTCACCTGCGCGGGCCTCGGGGCCGCAGAGGAGGACGACGACGGGGGCGCCGTCGGCTACGTCAAGGGCGACCACTGCCTCGGTACCGCCCCCACGCCCCTCCTCCCTTCCGTTCGCCTCCGGCCGTTCGGTGTCCGCTGACTTCCGCTGCGCCGCGCGTTCGTGCAGACAACCTGAAGGATCTGCAGAGGCTGCTGCGGCGGGACGACCCGGAGCGGCGGGAGGTCTTCAAGCAGGTCTGCAAGTGGAGGATCGCGTCCAGGGATCTGGTGCCCATCATCGAGAACTACCAGTCCGACCGCAACCTCGTCATCACGGCAGGTAGGTTTCCTATCCCCCCCCTTCCTGAAACTCTGAAACTGTTGTCACGGTCTGCACGGACAGAACCCGCACAAGATCTGATACTCTCGAGCAATTAGATTAGAGGAACTGATTTTGTGGGTAGAGGAGCCTCTGATAATGTCCACATTTTGCTGTCTCGATTCGCCGAAACTTATGTGCAACCGGCTTATATTGTTGAACAAAAACAAGTAGTGTCTGCCATTTCGGATCTGTTTGTTGAATGACAGTATCCCCTATATGCATTTTTTCTTATCTGAGGATACCGGTATGTAGTTTTGAACTTCCGGAAAATCACAAACTTGGTTATGCATGGAAGATTTAGTTAGCCAGACCTTGTAGACCTAAATATCTGTTACTCTAAGGGTCAAAATTTTGATTTACTTGTAATTCATCTGGAATTGAGTCTGTATCAAGTTTTATCACTGTAATATTTGTCTTTTCCCCTTTATATAGCTACACATTGTGCTTTCAGTTGGATTAACTGATGTGACACTACAAGGTCTAATGTTTTCCTTTCTTTTTTTTGAAGTGAAAGTGTTGGTATTCCTTACCATGCCTGTCGATCCTTCATCAGAGGATGTTGCTCAGCAGATAGAGTATCTGTGGGATTTGAAGGCTGCACTCACACGGAATGTTGCAATCGCAGTGATTGTGTCTCTTCTTGAGGACCCATTGGATCATTTGGAAAGGTGAATTCTCTTCCGTTGCTACTTTGAGTTCCACCTGTATATCGGATGAGGTCATGCTTTTGTTATGCTGTAATAATTTTGTAAGTTCTAATTTTTCAATGTCATTGGCATATGAGCAAGATGATTATGCTTGATCTGCATGTCAATTTGATGCTAGCTACTATCTTCATCTGCACTGGACTATGCTCATGAAATAAAAATATGCATGTGGGATTTTTTTTCTTCCAATTAAACTGTGACCAAACATAAGGTATTTGATGTACCTGTTCAAGTGTATGTAGTGCCCAAAAGACTTATGCTTATTCCTTAAAAATATATTATATTTATCCTTTTCTGTTTTGTTGCATAAAGGAGAGTTGTGCAAATATCATGCATGTTCTGTCATTCTCATTCCATTCTGTTCACATTGTACTAGTTCAATTACACTATGTTTCCTTTGTTCTAGTAAGTTGAGCATTCATGACTTACTTTTCAATGGCAATCAGAACTTCATTCACGGAAGATGACTGGAAGCTAGTACAGCTGGTGCTTACTTTATTCCGCAACGTCTTGGCTATTCAAGAAATCACATTGCCTCAGAAGGCATCTGGGGAAGCTACCCAGTTATTGTACCTGGCTGACAGCTTTTTAGAGCTCATATTTAAAGAAAATATGATGGACCTGATCTTAGTGCTAGCTCAACATATTGATGAGCCCTCTGGTTATCTCAAGCATGAAAACCTTCTTTTGTTGGAAATCTTTCATTATCTTTTCTTGGGTCGGGACCCAGAATTGATTGCCAAAGTTCGTCCAGAAGGCTCAAAGGTATACCTGTTCTTCAAAACTAATTTATCTATTTCTTTAGATGACCCCTTTCCCATGACTTACAGTGAGAACTGTGTTACTCTTTCGATGTTTCATAGGAGCAGGTCAATGGAGATATTGATACATCAGTTGATTCATTGAGATTGATGATGGAGAAGGAAGAGAAGGAAAAAAGGATGTTCAGGCAGAGAAACGCGGAGAATCACGCACTCAACGGAATTTTTACATGCCTTGCAGTGGTACCATATAATCTAATGCTGTTTTAGATTCTACATCATAAGTGGATAAATTGTTGTGTTGTAATCTTTGTGTTGCACTTGATCTTACAGGATGGATCTAAGTCATTGTGCAAAGGGAACCCCAGCTCAGCAATGTCATCTGCAAATAGCCTCCGGAAAATACGTAATGTCCAAAGAGGCCCTCAAAAAAGGATAGCATGGGATAATGAACTTCTTTACATACCAAAGGAGGGTATTATGGAAATGCTAAGAAGTTTCATGGATCAGTTTTTATCTGGAGGATATAATGGTAACTTAATCGCTCCTTTTACCAAACTATTACTATATTCTATATTTTTGTAAGCTTGAGATAACACAGTGCTTTTCAGTCCTGATGCAGTCTGTTTGTGATGATATTGTGAAGCAGCATGATTCTGTCGAGAAATCTGATAACATTACATTCTTCAAAGTTGTTTGCTTTGTCTTAGCTTTTCAACACGAGAAAGCATCAAATGCTCAGGTTTGAAACTGAACTCATGGGCTGTGATGCTACATTTTCCTATATCTAATTATTGTTCCATGTTTTTATCACCTGGGCAATGTTGACTGGAATTGCCAATATCTGATCATATATAGTTGATTTTATCTTCACTAATGCAATGCATGCAACTTAAGTTGTACGTCAGCGTTTTTTTTACAATACATGCAACTTCGTTATCTTGTCTTGTTTTGCTAGATTTTTTATGTGTGAGTTTGTTACCTTTTTGTAGGGAATACATTATCTTAATTTGACAGAACACCATGATTATAACTATTCATGCAGAAATGTGTCTGTCATCTTGTTGTCATGCTGTTTTTTGACGTGTCATTTTTTTGTTTAGAAATCAAGTGCTGGACCCCAGCTGTCTGAGACTTCACCAGGCAATGAATGTGATGATCTGCCGTTTTGTGGTGACATATGTGGACCTGTTGCAGCCACATTAAACGAAGATATGTTCAATATAGTCTTGTCCATGTGGCGTGAGGCCTATGAAGACCTGAAGCAGACTAAGGATTACAAAACTCTTTCAGCTGCTGGCTCCTTAATGAAGAACATGGTAAGCAAATATGTATTCCGTACATTTAAGAAAGACAGGGATACTATACTTAGATCATGTATAACCAGTTGCATATTTCTCTCTCCCATTTTTTTTCTGAGCCAATGAGCTTGAGAACGGGTTGCATACCACTATGTTTGACATTGACATTCTAAAACGAAAATAGTAATGGTTTAAACAAGTGAAGTCTGAGTAAAATCGGCTAGGCTTAACTTTGAAACTTTGACCCATTGTTTTGGTTGAGCTTGGTCCAGTTTCTTTTCCTGAAAAAGGTTTATAACAAGTAAATTGGAGTATTGCTCAGATAGCTGCGCCAAAACCAAATTTGGATTGCCAACTTTGATCTCGATTCAAAAGAAAAGTAGAGGTTGAAACTAGGCTTGATCTTGGTTTGTTTACTGTTTATCCATAAGTAGGCAAAGTTTGAAGCCATTTCACTACCAGCAAGTAGTATGATTTATTTATCAACTTAACTGCTTGCTGAATGTTGGTGGTAATGACCAAGTATCAACTACTAAGTGCCTAACTTGTACTCCCTCCGTAAACTAATATAAGAGCATTTAGATTACTAAAGTAGTGATCTAAACGCTCTTATATTAGTTTACGGAGGGAGTAACTAGATATTAATTTGTTAAGCTTCATAAACGGCATATAGGATCTATTGGTTATTTGTATTTATCCTTTGTTGTCTGAGAATGAGAACTCTGTTAAACTTGGTCTATGAAGAGAATCACAATACATTGCTAGTGTGAAAAGGAGAATTTAATTTTCTTAAGAAATATGAACTTGCTTAGTTTCATAATTCCCTTAACGCGTTTCTTTAGTATGTTTTCATGGTCTCTATCTTTGACTTATTCGAATCCACACACTGAACAATCTTCCTTTTGCAGATTGGCATGATATATTTGGTGGTGAAAGTTCATCCTGAAGATTCAAGGGAATCTCAAACAGCCCGTGTTTTACTGTATAAGCTGTTCTATGATCAGACAGAACAAGGCCTGACTCAGTTTCTCCTGAACTTGTTCAGATCTTTTGATACTCATAAGCAACCAAAAAGGTTTATACAAAGTTCCTTTTTCAGATATTCATATTTATATGTTATGTACTCTTTATTTGCTGCATAAATATGAAGCTTATGCAAAAGCACCAAATCGCTATTATGCTTCGCTGACATGTATTTGATAGAAGCTTTACTTTGCAATTTGTGCATACTCGTCTGCTTGGTAGAAATGATGCTCCACATGTATATACAACTTATAAACATCGATTAGAACAATAGTCTTGTTCTCAACATGTACTTCAAGCAGTTCTCCATTTAACATTTTTCCATTATGAAAATTAGGGATATGCTCTAGTTGTTTCCCTGCTTTACAGAAGTTAAATGTACATCTCCAATACACTGGGCCCAGTGGGTGCACTTTTTTTCTTCCTCCATTGCACCTGAAAATACCAGTGGGTGCAGTCTACTACATTTAGCTAATGGGTGCACATTGTAAGTTGCAATTCTTGTGATGTCTAATGATAAAAGTGGGATCTATGAATGTGCAAGTTGTTGCACCCTGCACCCTGTGGTTTTTCAAAAGGGTATTTTAGGATTTCGATGTAGTTTGTTTCTGCACAATGGAGGTCCACACTATTTTGTTAATTCATAACCAAGTTTATGTGTCCTCTACTTTTATATGCTTCCAACCATTGTTTCACTTGTCTGTTCTGTATCAGCGCTCTTGCGGATTTACTAGAAACAGTTCATATCATGCTACAGCTGATGGAGAAGCTTCAAGCACGTGGTGCTTTAAGGGTATGTTTTTTTCAGTCCCAACATCCATATATTCTTGCTTGTCTGGTCCACCACAAGTTAGATCGAGTGTGGATCTTCATTTTTCAGCAACTATGTTTTATTGTACCAAATTTCAACTGCTTATGTAAAGATGACAAGCTTCATGCTGAAGCAATCGGCCCTCCTCCCTTCTTGATCTGAGTATTAATCACCCCCTCAATTTAGGTTGCGAAAAGGACAAGAAAGGGCAGAAAAAGGAAGACGTCAGATGACAAACATGAGAGTACCAAACCTGGAACAGAGAATGTGGAGCAAAGCTACATAGACCCAACAGATGGGACTAAAGCCACATCTGATTCACTTCCAGATTTGAGAAGTGAGGATCCTCTAGCAGAACCTACTCTCGTAGAGCAAGGAAAAGTTGATTCCGATGGCACAGATCTGCCAGATACAATTGTGGATACGGCTGTTAATCTGGATAGCACCACACAGCTTGGAGGTGATCCATCTTCTGCAGGCAGTGGTGAAAAGGAAAGAAATCCCATTAATGAAGAGGAAGATACTTGTACCACACAGCTTGGAGGTGATCCACCTTCTGCAGGCAGTGGTGAAAAGAAAAGAAATCCCATTAACGAAGAGGAAGATACTTGTACCACACAGCTTGGAGGTGATCCATCTTCTGCAGGCAGTGCTGAAAAGAAAAGAAATACCATTAATGAAGAGGAAGATGTTTCAGATTCTTCAAGTGATGATTGCCCCCCAGCTACAAGTGAAGTTGATTTTAACGTATCACGGTTAATATACAGCCTAGCCAACAATTCTGTTGTTCAAAATATATGCTGGTTGTTGAAGTACTATAAGACTAACTCCTTCCGAACAAACCACTACATCATATGCATGCTGCGGAGATTCTGTGAAGATCTAGATGTGTCACCAATGCTATATCAGGTAATAGCTCACTGTTATATATTTTTCATCAGGGCTGTATTTTCTTGGGATCTGACATTATACTGTCCGTCTTTTGCAGCTATCGCTTCTGACTACTTTCTATGATATATTAGCTGAACAGAAGTCTTCGAGTTCAAAGGAGTATGCAAATATTGTAAATTTTCTTTCTAAAATTGTAAGGAAGTTGGTGAGAGCAATGAAAAAACAGCCACTGTTATTTGTTGATACACTCTTTTGGAAGACAAGAAAGGAATGCCATTGCATTGATGCTGATTATCTACTGAATGAGTTCAAGGGAGATGTTAACAATAAGGGTGGTGAAGTTGGTTCAAGTAAGGGATGGGGAGGTCCAGTAAATATAGCAGATTCTCTTGGTGACGATGAAGCTGACTATGATATACCACATGAACCATATGATGGTGATAAGTAAGTTTGTCTTGTATATGCCCAATTGTCCATTAATGTAGTGTGAATGAGATAATTTATTTCCATTCGTGTGTGCATGTGAACAGGAATGGAGATTCATCGTCTGGTGAACGTGAAGGTGATACTCAGAAGAGCATGGGTCCCAGAGACAAAAGGAGCATATTACTGTCACTTTCAGACAGTGAAGCTGAGGATAATGATAGGTTTGTTTTATATCTAGCTCTGCATTTGAACACAGATGCTTTCCCTAGGCTAGATCTTTGATTAGATTGACTTGATTTTAGGACTACTATATCTAGAGGCTCTCAGAATAAAGAGGTCCCAAAGAGACGAGGGCGTTCCATTTTTAATGAAGAGCAAGAGAAGCTTATAAGAGATCTTCATGAGAAGTAAGTGATCAATTTATGTCAAGAAAGGATAAGATCACTGATCAATTCATAGAAAATGCTTTGCTAAGCTGGAACTGAAAATAAGTTCCTGATGTTTGTACTTACGAGTATGTAATAATGTTTATTGTTTAGTACTTAGGCATGAATCACATGATGATGCCTGAATGTTTATTCCTTGTATGTTACAGTTATAAGGATGATCGTAAATGCAGTCATCTAATTGCTGAAGCTCTAGATCCCAGTGGAAAGATATCGTCGGCTCAAATTTCTCGAAAGCTTACACAGCTAGGTCTCAGGAGTGTCACTAGGAGGAAAAAAGTTTCAGAGGCATCTCTTTCAGCCAAAGATCTGGTTGCACAACCACAAAACGACGTGCTGGATGATCCGAAGCCAGAAAGTACCCGGTGAGTATTATAAAGGACGAGCTGTGCCTTTCTTCCTCTGGCTGTGAGCCTGTATTACAAGCTTTACATTCAGTTATGCAGAGTTATCAGTAAGATGGAATCCACAATTTAGCATGTTAAAGACGTCAAAACCTAGTGCATACATCGCCCTAAGCACATTATGAAAAGAAATTACTGTGATTTGATAGCTAATTGGCTGTTACTTGTCAATTGTCATTAAGTCTAGCTTGCATTTTCAGGCGCAGGAGGAAAAGGCTACATCGGTTAAGCAGTAAGGACGACAACAACGATAATCGTCCAGTATCATCTGATGAAGAAACATTGCAATCACTTAAGGGCAGGTAAAATTCCTGCAATGAGTTGCTTTCGTGAGTTAATTCTATTGGCGTGATATTTTTTCCTTGAGTTTGTTTTACCCTTAATAAAAGGATATGCAAAGCTTTTGTGTGTCCTACAAAACGACTTTTTTGCTATTAAAAAGGCCTTTATATCAGAAAGTATGATTGATGAAAATGGCTGGAAATTTTGCCAGTATGTAATCGAAATCAATAACGAACGTTGATATTTTTGCTTAACTCTCTTTGAAGTTGCTAGTAATCGTGACAGAAATGTCATGGGATGTATGAAAAAACATTTGTTTCTGCAAAACAGAATCATGTTATTTGATCTTGTATGCCATTTATTCTTTAGACTACAGTCCATAGCATGTATTGTCAAGTTAGTTTTTCTTAGTTTCATCATAGGCAAAACGTGCAACTAATTTGGGACTCTAGGTTGCATTTTCCCTTCCTAAGTACTGAGTGTGAACATGCCACAGATATATGAAATTATTTTATGATGTGCCTTGTCTGTTTTGACATATTGAGTGTTTAACTTAATTTATGGCAGAACCAAAAATAAGGAGCTGCCCTCGGTGGACCTTGCACCGAGGAAATCACAGCATAAAGAGGCTTCGCAGGGCGATTCTGATGATGAGACCATAGGATCTCTGCTTAGGTAAGCTCATTCAGCTTCATATACATCAAGAACTGGTTACTGAATGTTTATGATGCCAATTGTTAAAACTCATTGATTTATATGCTTTGATTTTCTTCCCTCAACACATTTTACTAGGACTAACTACTTTTGTTTTTAAACAGTAGAGGAAAGAAGAAAAGGTTATTGAAATCAGATGTTTCAGAGAATAAACAAGAACACCTAGATTCTTCGAAGAACATTGCTCCGGGGGTTCAGACTATCGGTTCAAATATCATGTAAGCTCATATAAGTTATTTACCTCACATACTCGTAATAGCTTAATATTCTATGTTTTCTCATATATTATTTCCATATTATGCACATATGCCTAGTGAAAGCTGAAAAACATGTAGACATCTTAGTATAGCATGTGCAATAATGATTACTATAGTACTTGACGCTGCCTTGTCCGTTTTGACATACTGAGTGTTTCCCTTCATCTGTTGCAGAACCAAAAATAAGGAGCTGCCATCCGTGGATCTTGCGCCGAGTATATCACAGCATCAAGAGGCTTCGCAGGGCACAGATTCTGATGATGCGACCATAGGATCTCTGCTTGGGTGAGCTCATTCAGCTTCATATACACCAAGAACTGATTACTGAATGTTCATGATGCCAATTGTTAAACTCAATGATTTATATTGAATTTCTTCCCTACACATTTGAATGAGACTAATTACTTTTATTTTTAAACAGTAAAGGAAAGAAGAAAAGGTTATCAACATCAGATATTGCAGAGGATAAACAAGAAGACCTAGAGTCTTCGAAGAACATCGGTTCGGGCATTGAGACTATCGGTTCAAATGCCATGTAAGCTCATATGAGTTATTTACCTCACATACTTGGAAATGCTTAATATTCGAGGCTGTATGTTTTCTCTTATATTGTTTCCATATTATACACTTATGCCCAGTGAAAACTGAAAACAGGTAGACATCAATAGCCAGTGCTGCAGTGAGAGTACCTTACTATATCATGTCCAATAATGATTACAATAGTACTTGATGCTGCCTCTTCTTTTGACATACTGAGTGTTTCCCTTCATCTATTGCAGAACCAAAAATAAGGAGCTGCTGTCCGTGGATCTTGTACCAAGTATATCACAGCATCAAGAGACTTCACAGGGCACAGATTCTGATGATGAGACCATAGGATCTCTGCTTAGGTAAGCTCCTTCAGCTTCATATATACGTAAAGAACTGATTACTGAATGTTCATAATGCCAATTGTTAATACTTATTGATTTATATGCTATGTTTTTCTTCCCTTAACACATTTGAATGGGACTAATTACTCTTATTTTTAAACAGTAGAGGAAAGAAGAAAAGGTTATCAACGTCAGATATTACAGAGAATAAACAAGAAAACCTAGATTCTTCGAAGAACATTGGTCTGGGTGTTGAGACTATCGGTTCAAATGCCATGTAAGCTCATATGAGTTATCTAGCACATACTTGGAATAGCTTAATATTCTAGGGTGTATGTTTTCTCTTATATTGTTTCCATATTATGCACTTATGCCTAGTGAAAACTGAAAACAGGTAGACATCAATGACCAGTGAGAGTACCTTGCTATATCATGTTCAATAATGATTACTATAGTACTTGATGCTGCCTCCTGTTTTGACATACTGAGTGTTTCTCTTATCTATTGCAGAACCAAAAATAAGGCGCTGCCGTCCGTGGATCTTGTACCGAGTATATCACAGCATCAAGAGACTTCGCAGGGCACAGATTCTGATGATGAGACCATAGGATCTCTGCTTAGGTAAGCTCCTTCAGCTTCATATACATAAAGAACTGATTATTGAATGTTCATGATGCCAA
The DNA here is from genome assembly GCF_018294505.1 of Triticum aestivum. Taxonomy (NCBI): domain Eukaryota; kingdom Viridiplantae; phylum Streptophyta; class Magnoliopsida; order Poales; family Poaceae; genus Triticum; species Triticum aestivum. Next base: position 670,001,409 of record NC_057795.1, on the reverse strand, counting down.
ATGTTAATACTCATTGATTTATATGCTATGTTTTTCTTCCCTCAACACATTTGAACGAGACTAATTTCTTTTATTTTTAAACAGTAGAGGAAAGAAGAAAAGATTATCAACGTCAGATATTACAGGGAATAAACAAGAAGACCTAGATTCTTCGAAGAATACTGATCTGGGTGTTGAGAGTATCGGTTCAAATATCATGTAAGCCTGTATAAGTAATTTACCTCACATACTTGGAATAGATGCATTCTTTCCTATATTATGCACTTTATGCTTAGTGAAAGCTGAAAACAGGCAGACATGAATAACCATCTAGAGTACCTTACTATAGTACTTGATGCTGCTTTGTCTGTTTTGACGTATCGAGTTTTTCCCTTCATCTATTGCAGACCCAAAGATAAGGAGCTGGCCTCTGTGGATCTTCCATCGAGTATGTCACAGCATCAAGAGGCTTCGCAGGGCACAGATTCTGATGATGAAACCATAGGATCTCTGCTTAGGTGAGCTCATTCAGCTTTACACATTAAGAACTGAGTATTGGATGTTCATGATGCCAATTATTAAACATCATCAATTATATGCTATGATTTTTCTTCCTTTGCACGCATTTGACTGGACCAGTTCCTTCTATTTTTAAACAGCAGAGGAAAGAAAAGAAGGTTATCTACATCAGATGTTACAGAGAACAGACAAGAACACCAAGATTCTTCGAAGAACATTGTTCCGGACAATGAGACTGTTGGTTCAAATGTCATGTAAGCTCATTTAAGTTATTTACCTGACATACTTGGTATAGCTTAATATTGTTTTGAGGTAGAATAGCTTAATACTGTTTCTGATACACGCACTTTTGCCTAGTGAAAGCTGAAACAGGCAGGCATCGATAGTACATTAATTTCTATAATATGTGAAATTATGATTTTGTTTTGAATAATTATGAAATGAACTTCACTTTTCAGGGACGCCCCTCTCCATCCCGAGCTGAACTCATCTAATGATAACGGTGGTGATGCTGGTGAGGCTGAACTTCTGGATGACTTGAGTGAGCCTGAGCTGGATGGTCGTGAAGATGCCGAGCAACGGATCGTCGACGACAGAGACATGCCTGAATCTGGGGACATGACAGGCTCTAATGCCAGTCAGAAGGCTGGTTTGAAAAGAAGACTAAGAATGGTGATTGACGACGACGACGAGGAGTAGTTTACTTGAAATTATTTAGTGAAAAGTCGGACACTGCAGCTGTTTGGAGTAGATGTTCTGCTACTGCTATGGTGAGGAGACATGTTTCTGAGTTGGGAGCTGGAAATTGGCAGTAAGCAGATGCAACCTGAGGTTGCCAGGCTCTTGTTTTTGTACATGATTTATTTTCCAAGTTGGCCCTGGTGTTAGTTTTGGATAGAGCCTGTTCGGCCAGTGTTGCCATATTTCCAAATGTACTGTACTAGCCAATCGTATTATGGCTCTATGGGAACACAGTGCTCTGCTCTCTTTGTTTAACTTGCATGATTCATTTTCTACGATAATGAAGAGTGCATCTTGATGTCGATGTGATTTTCGCAATTGGAGTCGGTGTAGACCCTCTATGGCAACATACTCGGTTGCCGCGAGTATGTTTCATGTCAGGAATGCCATCTAGTAACACTGAATATCATTCAGAAAAACAAACTGAAAACTCTGCAAGTGATTTATTTAGTGCTCAGTTGATTCAAAAGAATATCGTAGTATGTGCAATGATGATCTAGCATGACAAGTGAGGGTGAGGCTGAGCTGGATGATCGTGAAGACGGCGAGCAACGGGTCATCGATGACGGTGAGCTGGATGAAAAGAAGACACGGACTAGTGATTGACGAGAATGACGATGAGTAGTTTTACCTTGATATCCATCTAGCGACAACAGGCGCGAATTATATGAGGATTGATCAGTCCTTGAAAGCGCGCTGGGTTTTCTCAGACACTCGACGGCCGTCAGATAGGATGCCTGACGCGCTCTAGTTATTATATTATAAAAACTTAAATTGGGAAACCGAATCAACAGATTTTTTTTTTGAGGGGGACCGAATCAACAGATGGTCCCATGGTCTAGTGGTTAGGACATTGGACTCTGAATCCAGTAACCCGAGTTCAAGTCTCGGTGGGACCTTCTTTTTCCTTCCTTTTTTTTCCGTCCTTGAACAAATTGGCCTTATTAGAAAATGTGTGACCTGTTATTTTTTTGTATCATTTTTATGTGCTTGAGCAAATTGTGATTTTGTTTTGAATAATGATGGAATGAACCTCTCACTTTTCAGGGTCGCCACTCTCCATCCGGAGTTGAACTCATCTAACCATTTCCGCAAAAAAAAAAAGAACTCATCTAACCATAATAACGGTGGTGATGCTGAACTTCTGGATGACATCAATGAGCCTCGTGAAGATGCCGAGCAACAGATCGTCCACGACAGAGACATGTCTGAATCTGGGGACATGGCAGGCTCTAATGGCAGTTAAAAGACTGGTTTGAAAAGAAAAGAAGACACAGAATGGTAATTGACGACCTGTTTCTGAACAAATTGGCCTTATTAGAAAATGTGGGACCTGTTTTTTTTTTTTGTATCCAATTTTTATGTGCTTGAACAAATTTTTATGGGCGCGGGCGACCTCGCACCATCGTCCCCATCGCCGGCGGACCCGCGGGCCTCCTTTCTGTCCCGGCGCGAGAAGTAGAAGCAAGCGGCGTGAGTAGGCAGCAAACGGATGCAGGAGCAGGCGGATCGACTGAAAAGGGAGCCGCTGCGTTGACCAGCTGCTGCTAGCCGGCGGTGTCGGTGCGATTCGACGGGAGACGGACTGGAGAGCGGCGGCGTTGACCTAGCCGGGGCAGAACGATTCATCAGCTTACGAACGTGTTGGGAGCGGCTCTGGCCGGCAATGGCGACGACAACCTCTGCCTCGGCCCAGGCTGGACGGGCCGCGACAGGCAACAACGACGGTGTCCTCTGCCTCGGCTCGGGGCAGGACGAGCGGCGACCTCAAATTTGACCGTGGCAGGCGACGGATCTCTCGCCGGAGTGGGCCAGTGGTGAGGGAGAGAAAAATGTGGGGAGGAAGGAGATAATAGGCATGGCTTACAGGTGGGCCTTCGTGCACCTCAGCAAGGCAAACACCGACTAAGACTAGTCTTTGCCACATCAGCCCGTACAGACGGGTCCCACCTATCAGTTTTGTTGTTAGTCATGACTCAAGTCTGATTTGATGCATATTATTATTCACTTGCAACAGAAGTGATGGTCTTTCATGATTTTTGACAAAAAGGGTAATTTTGCAGCAATCCTAGTCACAAATGTGATGGCTTTTATATTTCTTTACGGAAGGAGTACTAGCCAATCGTCGTATTATGTCTGTCTGAGAAGTGGGAACACAGTGCTCTCTTATTTAACTTGCATGATTCATTCTCCATGATAATGAAGAGTGCCTCTTGATGTCGATCGATTTGATTTTTGCAATTGGAGACGTGCAACACTAAATTACTCAGAGGTAAGGAATGTCATTCAGAATAACAAACTGAAAGCTCTGCAACACTTGATTCAAAAGAATTCACATCAGTAACCGGCGAGAGTACCATGCTGTAGTATGTGCAATGATGATTATCCAACTGTACAACTGAACTTCTCACTTTTCAGGGACTTGAAATCCATCTAACGACAACAAGCGCGAATTATATGAGGATTGATCAGTCCTTGAAAGCGTGATTGATTTTCTCAGACACTCGCTCTAGTTATTATATTATAAAGATGTAAATTGGGAAACCGAATCAGCAAATGGTCCCATGGTCTAGTGGTTAGGACATTGGACTCTGAATCCAGTAACCCGAGTTCAAGTCTCGGTGGGACCTCTTTTTTCCTTATTTATTTTTCCAGGAACAACCTCCTAATACTCCCTCCGTTCCAAAATACTTGTCTTTCTAGGCATTTCAAATGGACACAACATACGGATGTATGTAGACACATTTTAGAGTGTAGATTCACTCATTTTGCTCCGTATGTAGTCACTTGTTGAAATCTCTAGAAAGACAAATATTTGGGAACGGAGGGAGTAGATCGTATCTCTATTGCCAATTATTACTTTCTTATTTGATTCTCCCTATTATTTTCAATCTTCTCCATGGAGTTTGTATTTTTGTTTGCAGTTTTCCATACTTCTTTTTTTTGAAATGCAATTTTCTATACAACATATGACATTCCATATTTCTTATTCAGGAGAGTAAATTTATCCAAATCAACAACATTGTTGTCTACCACGTATTTTCCAGACATCATATGGTGTCACTATTGCACATCTCCTTTTGTCCCAAATACATGAAACATGTCCCAAACTTCTTTCGATCTTCTCATAGAAATCATTTCAGTGGTCAATGACACGTATACGACCTCTTCTTGGTTTTGTACCTTGCTCCCTCTCTCTTGGTATCATGCTCTTTGATATGTCTCAAACACATCTATAATTTTTGATGATTTTATGCTATTATAATATCATTTTCATATACCTTTTATATCAATTTATATGTTTTTTGGACTAATCTATTAATTCAGTGCCTAGTGTCAGATGTTGTTTTCTGCATGTTTTTGATTTTACAAAAAATCAATATCTTCGGAGGTAAAAAGAACTCTAAGGATTTAATACAATTTTTTCAGGGCATGAAGGTTCCAGGAAGCATCGAAAGAAAACTAGAGGAGCCACAGGGGCTTACACGACCAAGTGGCACGGTCAAGGCCTTGGCCGGCTCCCTATGCCATGTGGCCCCATGTACACCGCCGTACGTCCATTTTTCCGCCTATAAATCTCATATATCGCAAAACCCTTCGCAAGATTTTTCTCTAATTTTTTCTGTCGGCGCAAGCTTTTGTTTCGAGGAGATCAAATCTGGAGGCATGTTTCGTATCTGCCGGAGGCTTTTTCATCAACCTTGTTGCCACCATGACCACGTGTGAGTAGTCCTTTACAACCTTAGGGTGCATAGCAGTAGCTAGATGACTCGCTCCATCTTTGATTTTCAATACTAAGTTCCCGTGAGCTACCTTACCTGATAGGGTTCAACGCGACGTAATCCATGCATGTGCTTGTTGGGATATTATGGATTATCACTTTATGATTAGATTTTTCATTGAATTCAATTGAATCTTTTGAGATTTTCTTGTTGTATAATTAAATAGCTTTGCATGCACTTCGATCTATCTATCTTCTTTGGCCAAGTTTGATGGTTTTTTCTTCAGAGGAAGTGGTGCTTTGTAGTGAGTTCTAGTTTTGCTATGTTCTATATCCTAGTGACAGAAAAGGACAAGCCATATATTGTATTGTTTCCATGGAGGATAAAACAACGGTGTCTTGTCATATTGATTGATGTTTTGATGTCTGCATTATGTCATCATGCTAATTGCAATGCTCTGTTTCTTGTAAGCTTAATACTTTGGGATGCATGCTGGATAGCGGTCTTTGAGTGGAGTATTATATGTAGATGCATTTTGGTCTACTTATCACGGATGTAATGCCTATATGAGATTATACCATGAATGATCATAGTCATCATATAAATATTACAATTACCGCTGCCAACTGTAATTTGTTCACCACCGCACACTTGTATGCTTGAGAGAGATGCGACTAGTGAACCTATGCCCCCTGGTTCTATTCTCCTTTACTGAAATCCTTGTTACAATTGCTATCCTTTGTTGTACTATTTTACCTACCCGTCAAACTATCACTATCACTTGCATTTAATCTTTCAGCTTGCAAGATAACCGTCTTGACGTGCTGGGTACAAGTTTGTTTTGTTTTGCGTGTGTAGGTACCAGTGACTATTTTTGCTGAAAACTCCTTTGATCCGATAAACCTTAGTTCTCCAATCGAGGGAAATACTTATTGCTTGGTTACATCACCCTTACATCTGGGGGATAATGAACCACTTTTACAAGAGCATCAAACACTCTTCAAATCCAGGTACCAAACAAAGCAGATTCCTAACCGTTCGATAGACCAAAGGCTCATGGAAAGTTGATATGATTTATGAAATTTAATCTATTTTTTTGCTTAGAAAAGTGAGATAAGGGAAGTGCATCAGATGAGTGACAATTGTCTGCATTAGATACCCAATGTTCTCTAACAAAAGTATGACTAGTAGATGAACATACCCCCCATAAAGTTGACATCATTCATCTCATTGGCCTGTGTTTGAACATGGTTTTTGAATGGCATTGGATCTTTTTAGGCCCTCATCCTTTCGACGTGACCAGTTGCCACTTGGCCTAGTCGTTGTTACATATGTGGTTCGTTGTGATGCATGTATGTTCTGAATCCCGATGCCCCATTTTGCCCTGCAAAAATGTTGCCGGGCGGACATAGGAACTTGGACGTTGCTAGGGGCAAGCCCTATCCAATGACCATCCAAATTAGGTAAGCATGTTGACCCCCCACAGTCTCCTTACAAAAAAGGCAAGTAATTGACCCTACCTTTCCCCGTGTCACGCCAAAACTTCCATCCCTTCTCCCCTCTAATAACCCTGACAAAAAGCCTAGGGTAAAACAGGTCTCCCATTTTATTTTATTTTTTGCACTTGAAAAATCCCTCTCCCATTTTTTTCCCAGGAAAATACTTCCTGATTGATCATGTCTTTATCGGGTTTAATGACTTTTTTATTTGACTTTCTCAATTATTTAATATCCTCTACACAATTTGTATTTCCATTTGCAATTTTTAGTACTCAATACACCATTCTCTAGTTAGTATTCATGAGAGTAACACCTATTCAATATCAAAAAATAAGATAGGGAAAGTGTACCAGACAAGTGAAAATTGTCGTCGTCGGTATTAGACAAGGTTGGAACTTGGTGCACTCGGGTGTAGGCACACCCGATATGCAGAAATAATTTAGTAATTAAAAAAAAGGTAAAAAACTTTTTTTGGAAACCTCATGGCCAAATGTTGTACCCGTATGAAAAGTTCCGTGAAGGAATCAAAATTAAGACTATATACAATTCACTGTTCATTAGGTTTGTACTAGGAAATTTGTTTTTTGGCCTAGGGTCAACAAAAGTTTATTCTTGCGCTATTGTTTTTGTACGGATACAAAAGTAGGTCAACTTTGTTTCACAAATAGTTTCAGTTTTTTTTGAGTTTTTCTATAATTGATAAATTATTTTTTCCTTATCGGGCGCACCAGCACCCGAGTGCATCAGGGTAGTACCCATATGAGACAACGAATGCTCTCTAACAGAAATATTACTTATACAGGAACATACATCCCAAACACCTACATTGCTGAAATCACTGATCTCACCGGCCGCTATTTTGACATGGTTTCTAGAATGACATTGGACCTTCTAAGATTTTTTTTTCTACACCCTATACTTCCTTATACTCCCTCCTTCCATCTATATAGGGCCTAATACATTTTTCGAGGCTAAGTTTGACCAAATGTTAGAGCAATAATATATGACATGCAACTTACACAAAGCACATCGTCAAATTCGTATGTGAAATGAGCTTTCAATGATATAATTTTCACATTATGCATGCTATGTACTATTAATCTTGTCAATAGTCAAACGCGGTCTTGAAAAACGCATTAGGCCCTATATAGATGGAAGGAGGGAGTAGTACTCTTTTCTTCATCTGCAAAGCAAATCCGTGAAACTGAGTGCGCCGGATTGCGCCGGCCCATTATCAAGTCATTCATTGTTGCCTCCCCTATTGCACGCTTGGAGGCTCAGCAATGTTCCGGGTTTCGTGTGCATTCACTATTTGTTTCGTTCGATGTTTTTCTAATTTCTTTTGTGGTATTTTTTTGTTTTCATTTTCTTTCTCGTTTATTTAATGTACCCTTTTCCTTCCATATTTTTTGTTTTTATTCTTGTTTTTTAATTTATCACTTTTTCTTAATTTTTCTGTACAGTAAATATTTTTCTAATACTCAATGAATATGTTTCAAGAAGACACGAAATATTTTTTTGCAAATACACATGGAACAATTTTTTAATGTAGAGTGAACTTTTATTCAACGTACAGTGAACATTTTTGTAATATAAGGTGAACAGTTTCTGCATTTAAAAAAATACTTTAGATCTTTTAAAAAGAAATACAAAAACCGATTTTTGGGAAAAAACCGAGTAGAAAACTGCAGGAAAAAAAAGCAAAAACCAAAAGCATGTAACTTAGTGCGAGGGAGTGGGCCGGCCCATTAGTTTGCCTCCGATGCCAACTAGTAGCCCAGCAGCAGCTCGTCAAAAAATCAGCTCCTGGGCGGGCAGAAACCAACCAACGGCGTCTCCCTCTGCTCAAAAGCAGAGCACCGGACTCTGTTTCCACCTCCACCTCCGCCCCCCTTCCACCACCGGCCCGCCGGTCGCCGCCGTGCTCCCCCTTCCCCAGGCCATATATTGTGCCAAGAACCTTCCACCACCCCTCCACCTCCGCCTTCCTTCCACCTCCGGCCCTCTGCTCCCCGCCGCCCGTTTCCCCCGGCAGCCGATTCCGGCAAGAAATGCAAGAAACCTCCACCTCCACCTCCGCCTCCGCCTCCGGCCCCCGCATGGATCTAGGGGACCTGCCGGGCGAGCTCCTCACGGAGATCGCCCGCCGTCTTCCTTGCCGGGCTGACCTGGTCGCCCTTACCGCCGCGCTGCGTCGACCCATCGCCCCTCCCGCTCCTCATCCGGCTCTCCCGTGGCTCTTGGTGCCTCATTCTTCTCCGCCGGTTCTTGCTCCGGGAGAGGCGCGGACAGCTAGGTTTGCCTGCATCGGATGCGGAGGGCCACACGACCTCCGCGTCCCGGAGGAGTTCGCCGCCGGCCGCTTCTTCGGCTCCTACCCGCCTGGGTGGGTCTTCTTGGCGGGCGCGCAGGATTCTGAGCACGCCCTGATCAACCTGTACACCAGGACTCGGGCTCTGCTCCCCGATTTCCTTTTCTTGGCCGAGGACGCCACCCGTCAGCGTCGACGGATGGTGATGGTGGCGGCGGCGCTCTCCGCCAAACCTCTTGATCCCGACGAAATCTGCTTCGGCGCCGCCATTGTCGGCACACCCTTCGACTCTGACATCAACAACGGCGCCCCGGTGTTTGCTCTATGGGTGCTCAACCGCACGGCGTGCGACGAGCGACCGGTGGCGCACGGTTCCGGATCGCCGTCGCTGCTGGACTCCAGCAGCAGAACTTGGTTCTTGAAGATGTGGTGTATCACCGCGGGGCATTCTATTTCTTGACAAGCGAGGAGCAGGTGGTGGCTGTGCACGTCGTGGTGGACGACCACGACCAGCGGCTGCTAGCTCGCCAACAGGTCATCGAGCACCGGCGGGCGGCCAATCCACAGGGTGTGTTGGTTTCGGGCAGATATCTGGTTGCTTCCCATGGTGAGTGGGCCATGCTGGTCCGGTTTCATCTGGCTGGAGTTGGAGGGCGTGTGCCAGGACCGGCCATGCGCGTCGTCATGTATGGCGGCCAAATTCACCACGGCGATGCATTCAGAACGTGGACCGAGGCACCAGCCGAGTCACTGCGAGGTCTCATTGTATTTGCAGCCAGGGGCTGCTCCAGCTCCTTCGAGGATCCCGACGGCCTGTACAAGCTCAACCCTGGCGTTCGTTATTTGGACGATCGAGATGCCAGAGACATGAGGATCATCGTGGAGAAGAATCCGAGACTGCGAGACTATCGTTGCAAGGATACGTCAGGTTTTGGGTGGCCGCCGGCGGCTTACCATCTCTACCGGATCTGGGTTGACTACCCGTCCTCCTGCAATTCTTCGCCAATATGGTGTTTTCCCTAGCCATGACCTTGTGTAAACTCTTTTTCTGTTCATCGACTTGTTAATTGGTAGTTGTAAATTTTTGGTCTTAAATTACTACTTGTGGTGTTGGACAATTATGTATCCTGTTTGCTGGTTCTTAGTAGTTCTTAGCTCATGTCGGCATTAATACTGCATTGACACGTACGTGCATCTGTTGTTTTTGGTTCATACTATAGCTCAGGGGGTGATTTTATTGGGGGTTCAGGTCGGATTCTCTCTTGGACTCAGTTTCCTCTTTACAGCGTCCCGCTTGCTTGGTTCCGGTGCCATGACCTGGATAAACTGAACTCCACTTAAACTGAATTTTGGTACTGCACTTGTGCCTTGTTGCACAGTTGCTTGGATTTTTTTTTTTGGGATGAGAAAACTGTACAGCCTGAAGGAATAAACGTGTGGGGAACAAAAAAAAAAGAGTCTAAGTAGAACTAGTTAGGACAACATTGACTGTCTCTTTTGGAACAAACCATGTGCTCTGCAGCTTGAGAGCTGAAAAAAAAAGTGTAGTTTGTGATGCTAAGGTAGCCTTTGGGAATGAAAAGAACAACACAGTAATAGATAAATGTAATAAGAAGAAAACGGAGAAAAGAGCATTGAACATGACTGAACAAAAAAGCACCTAATACTTAAATGAAAACAAAGAACTTCATATTTACTACACGAAACTTAGTAGTTCTCTGGACTGCTACAGCCGCTCGAAGTGACGCGTCTGTCACCATGCTTTGTTGGCGTCGTTGTAAAATTGTATCTGCATTTCCAGCATGTAGTTCATGGTAGGATTCGACAGCACTGACATTCATTGGAAGTGGACACGGGGAGAGAGTGTCATTCGACTTCTCCCCTCTCAATCTCTCATGTTGACTAGCTTACTGATGAGCATGCAGTGTGGACTGCCAAAAAATAGAAGAGGAATAACAAACATAGATGAATAAGAAGATTGCATACTAAGAGTAACATCATAAGAAAAGAGGAAGACTGGAAAATGAATTGGGAAATGGTGACTGAAAAGGAAAATATATTGAAGATAGAAAATGAAGACTAAAGTAAGACTGAGAAACTGAATATTGACTGAAAAAAATCCATTGTTCCTCCATCCTAGAGGAGCAAATATCTACTGCTCATAATCGACAATGAACCCAAAAATGGGCCCAAGAACCATCAATACCAAACCAAAAAGAATATGCTGCCATGGCCCTCGATCTGAATAATCTTTGAACTATTACTCATATCCATCACTGATAAAATCTTCAAAGGTGCTGAATATAACACACCAAAAGAAATCCGTTGCACGTAGCACACTAAAGAAAACTGTATGCTAGACACAGGAAAAGTTGGACTATATTACTGAAAATTAGACTTACAGCAAAAAACTACCTTGACAAAACTGGAGAAAACATCAACTTTCTTCTTCCTATAAAAAAAACTGAACCTACTATCAACATACCGCAGAGAAACATCAGCAATTTACCAAAAACACCCTGTCAGTAAGTAAGCAAGAATTTGGTCAATAGAGCAAGCATCAGCAGGCGTATGCACCAATGATATTTCCCCATTAAGAACTGATCTTAGCATGGCCATATAAAATATGAGAACTTGAGGCTTGGGTTATAGCAAGATTTAAACAAAGTATACAAGCACCTATCATGTTGATCGTTCCTGAATCTCCAACTAATTGATGTCCGGAGTCCAATCACATGATGCGGATAAACACGAGCAGCATCCTAGTCGTAATCACACGGGAATGTACACACACAAGCAAAGATTTCTCCCAAATCCGAAGACCTGTCTCCTAATCGCAGCAATTCACGAGCACCCGAGATCTGACAGCAACCCTAAATCAACAATTAAGGACAGTGACCATGAATAAGTAGCAGGAGAAAGCTACATAAAACTGAAACACACATGAAAATACAAATGACTGAGACTGATATGAGCACACAAAATGACTGATGACTGATTTGACAACATGAAGGATTGTTAGATGATACTCCCTACGTAAAGAAATATAAGAGCATTTAGATCACTACTTTAGTAATTTAAACGCTCTTATATTTCTTTACGGAGTGAGTAATTTATAATGATTACAATACTTATGCAGAGGAGAAGCTACTTCTTTTAGTATTTTCTCGGTGCCCAAAGTTTACAAAAAAAGGATGCATCAGCCACCAGCTAGGAAAAATGTAACTTGAGAAGACACCAATACTAGAGTATGTGACACTAATTTAATCTGAATGCATTACAGTTTCTGAACCCAAGAAGCCAAGATAAGACCACACGACATCAGATTTTGGCTAAAAACCAGATAATGATCTACAGACCAACAATATCAGAAGACATCATGTACTAAACGACCTAATGCTTAAGCTTAACTTTTTTAAAAAGACATACGAAAAGGTCATTGTCCTATAAGAGCCATAAAAGCTGATAACCGAGGAACAAAAAAACTACCTTACAAAGGACAAAACTAAATGAATACTGACTATCTCTCAATGTTGGGTGAAGACAGAAGAAGAATGATGTAATGATCAACTAAATCAAATAGGAGTGAAATGAAAATCTACTAAATAGTGATTTCATTCATAAAGAAAGCTATTGAGAAACAGCAAACGAACAAAGAATCAACTAGGACATCCTAATGCTTGTGCGTATTTGAAAGAAAAAAGAGTGCAGGTAATATGAATCGAACTCAAGGCGTCACATCTAAGGAGGACTACACTAACCAACTAGTAGAACATTCTAATGCTTATGTGTATCTACTTCTTTTTCCTATTTCCTTCTACTTCAGGTCGTGGCTGGGCCGGCCCATAGTTGAATCGGTCCTTTTATCACTATTTCTTTTTCATTTTTTCCATTCCCTTTTTCTTTTTTCTTGTGCTATATTTCTTCTTCTTGCTAAGTAATAGCATGTAGAGTGCCTCTGCCCTCTAGTCTTCCACTTCATCCTGTGAAATTGCGCAGAGAAGAAAAACATATTTTTTATAGTTAGGGCACAAAAGGTGTATATGTATCAGAATTAAAAAATATTTGAAAAATTTCTATATATTGTGTGTAGAAGATTTTCAATGAAAACTTATGCTGAAATCATCTATGTCTTTGATGAACTTTTTACATTGTAGAGAAATATAAACTTTAGAACAACAAATGGTGATTCGCCCCTTTCTACTATTGGAACATCTTGTACAATATGAATCTCCCATTTTGCATTCTTGGGTTTCATTGTTTCTTGTAGTATGACGTTGAAGATTTCTTTCATCCTAGGCACCTGGAAATTGCATTTTGTTTTTGTTTTAATAATGCAATTCGTAAAAAAAAATGATATTTAGAAATGCTTACGATTTCCGACTTATGAACATGATATTCCTCAAACTGTTTTTGCCTTTACTTTGTAGCGTCCTCCATTTCATCGAGCTTTTTGAGTTACTTAAATTGGACACAAATGATCTATGTTTGTTGGAATACACGGTACGCTACGCTAGCGCCAAATAAATTTTATCTACCGCGCACCCAAGATCATGCTGCTGGAAATAGATTACGAGATCGGGTTTACCACTAGACGCGCAGTCACCACAGTGGAAGTAGAGTTGGTGATGCGTGTAGCCGATCTCTCGGCCCGTCTCCTCCTCGCGTTGCCGATCTCCTGCGAACAACGAAGACCCGTGAACGGTGATCTCCCGCGAATGGTACCTCGCGGTTCCCTCGAACGGTTCGTCCAAGCACCGCAGATGCGATGCCTCCAAGGTATCCACACGTACGGGGAGCAGTGTTGAGCGGCAGACTGCTAGGTCCGGTCGCGCGGCATGGGTGTGGGGAGTGGTGGCTGCTATCCAGGGTCGAAAAAAGATCAACCCTAAGTGGTGTGCCCACTCCCCTTTATATAGACCTCGAGGTGGGCTCAACACTTGAACCCACTAGGAGTCCACATTCATTTTCCACTCGGATCCAATCCGAATGGGCAGCAACCCCTTAAGTGTGAGACCCTATAGGTTCACGTACACATGGATATGACCAGAGTCGATAGTTGGCAGCGACTCCTAGCAGAACGTGCCAACTCCGTGTGTGCGTAAAGTCATTAGACGAACCTCGATAATGTGTCATGTGCAACATTCCTTTTGCCTCACGATATTCGTTGTCGAGCTCAAGGCGAGTACTTGTCACCCTTGTGATAGCTCGACCTCTCTTCTAGAAATTGTGATACAAATTCCCGAACTGGGTTAACACTTAAACCAAGTTGCATGGCCATGCTTTCCGAATCTGATCACTTGAGAGGGCCCAGAGAATATCTCTCCATACAGGAGGGGCAAATCCCATCTTGGTCAGCCATGTCTCGCGACATGTCTCACGACTCACCCGAAAGCTACCTTTATAACTACCCAGTTACGGGTAGCGTTTGATAGACCCTAAGTGAGTCGATCCTCGTCACGAGAACATGCAGAGACCTCAGGTCTAGGACATGCCATAGACATTGTATTTGAGACTAACAGATGACTATATCTCGCTGCGTCTCAAAGTGGGTCTGTTCGACTCGATGATCTCCATCCCCGAGTCCATACTATCGGTTTAGAATCTCCATGCACATGACTTGTGAAACATAGTCATCAACCGAGTCGTATACTAGTCAAGGATATGTGTCCACATAACCTTATCAACCAGGGACCATTAGAACAATCACCATACAATACATAGTTCCATACTTATTGATACATATCATTGATGATGTTCAAGGACAATACAAAGACTCGTGAATACATAGGGAAATATCATCATCACATGATTGCCTCTAGGGCATGTCTCCAACAATGTTTACCTTTTCTTTCTGGAATTCCTCAGGAGTTGTTTCTCGAGGATCAATAATATGAATTTTCTTTTTATACTTGTCCAGAATATATAGGACGTACCGGTCATCCTTCTCAAATGGTATGAATATCTGCGTACAAAAGTTTTGGTCTTAGATGACAGTTTACTATAAAGGAATATGATAAAACGCATATTTTTGGTTTTGTTGTGGAGTAAACGGATATTACCATGTTTGCTGTTGAGAACTTATTCTGTTGATGTTCTTTGAGATACATGGGAACCAGTTGACGTTTCCTTCTTTGCATTGCACTTCTAAATTTGCTAGGAGGAGTACTATGATTCTTTATATCCACTATGTGCTGCAAACAATAAGTACGATAAAAAAGTGTCAGAAAAACGCAAATTGGTATTAGTATAAAAAACAGACGTTGCAATACAGACAAGTTTGTAGTTTTTAAACATTTACCTCTGCAAAGTTTGGGCCTAATATTAGTCTACCCCTATGTTTTGAATCGAGTCTGCTTTCCTAGATATCTGCTATTTCATCGAGCACTCTCTTTTCTATATGATGTGGTATATTCGTCTGTGCTGGTCTTGGACCAAATGCTGCCTTCAGGAGGGATCCAGTAAGATGCGTGCTTTCACTTTCTGTACGTATGCGCTTAAATATACTTTTGCTGTGATAGAAAAACAAAAGAATTTTTGAGGTGAGAGTCAATGGCAAACTTAATTTGAGAATCTTTTTGGCCCGGTCCAACTATTTTGAGGTGCAATAGAAAACAATTCACTTGTTGAATTCGTCTTGCCAGCTGTCGCTCATGACTATTTGGAAGAGCTCAGACGCCTCATTTGTGTGTTGGAAGGAATGTTCATGTTTTGGGTATGGGTTGGTGCTTCGTCCTTTATTCTTTTTTCTTGCATTTGTTTCTGTCAGAGTAGGCATATATTGATGGTTGTTATTTTCATGCTAAATAGATTAATGAAAACCAAGCCTTATTTTCATTCTAGATAGGTAACACGTAAGCTTCTG
The DNA here is from genome assembly GCF_018294505.1 of Triticum aestivum. Classification (NCBI taxonomy): domain Eukaryota; kingdom Viridiplantae; phylum Streptophyta; class Magnoliopsida; order Poales; family Poaceae; genus Triticum; species Triticum aestivum. Next base: position 669,985,773 of record NC_057795.1, on the reverse strand, counting down.
TTATACTAAAAACATTGGTCAAGCATGGGTCGTTACAAAAAAGTAAGCATAAATAATTTTGTTACCTTTGCTGGTTGAAAAGAACTTTAAATTTTTTGGTTTGATTTCATTGATTCTTCCAGGTAGTTGCTCACACTTTATTTAGTTGGTTTCACCAAATATGGCTGTAAATAGGAACTCTGGTTTCCTCTCGGCATCTACCATGCTATGCTGCATGAAGGCCATTGGATATTCTTAAATTTTCATGGTGTTGACAAGCATGTTGAATTTTTTTGAACAATTCTAGCAATGGCGGTTCTAAAATAAAATTGTTGCTCGTACTATTAACTTACATGAAAATCCTCATTGTCCTTGGTCAGTTCAATGCCATTCCAGTATTTTACAAACTGGACCACGAAGTGTCCGCATTGCATACCCTGTTGTTTTGGCACACAAACTCTGTTAGGCGTTTCTGCTATCCTGGACCAGTTTGATTCATTGTTAGCTTCTAGTTCCGCTTCTCCGTAATGCTTCTTCATCAGTGCATACATCCTTTTAATCTGTGATTACGGTTTACTTTTTTGTTGGATGCCGACGTTAAGATAAGTAGTGCAAGAAAAAAAATCAAGGTTGAAAGCACCTACCAGTTCTATGTGATCTTTATGGTGTTTTTCCATGCCTTACCGTTTGTGTATCTGTAATTCAATGAGTCAAGTATGTCGACGGAGCTCGTGTACTTGTTCAACACATAGACTATGTAGTGAGAAGCTGT
>NC_057795.1:669983082-669984481 GCF_018294505.1 Triticum aestivum | reverse complement strand
ATACATTTGCAAATTCTGCAGAGAGTATGGCTCTATCGCTTCTGTTGTATTGTTGCTGTTCTGTCCATTATTCGAACAATGCATTTTGTCATGGAGCCCTCCACCTGTGCATCTCCTATTCGTAGCTGTTGCATCATGTTTTTTCCTATAATCCAATCATTTTGCTTCGAGCTCTCATATACGTTTAGACTATAAGCAGAAAATGTTTACACAAAAAATAGAGTCGCTGGTTAGCTGGCTTTAAAGAGGGGTAACATTTCTTTGTTTTCTGTTTTGAGAAGAGAAACTACTTACTCTCTGCATTTGTCTTGTCATTCTTTGCTCATTAGATATTCATGAAGTGCTATGGCCTTGTCCATACAATTGAAATCTCCTGGCACAAATGTTGGAATGTTGATTTTTCCATAGAGCATGCTCGATGGCTTCACCGGCCTCTTGATCGAGATTTTGTTTGCTGAGCTGCTCTCAGATGATTGAGCCATTGAAGGTTCTGCTGATTCTTGTTGCAAGCTTGCCAGATACTTCGTGCCTTTTTTTTTGTTGAATTCATGCTCTTCATCCTGAACGCGTGCTATTTTGATTTCATCGAATGAAAATCCTGTGTTTATAATATGATTGTATTGCTTTAGTTGGTCTGGGTCAAGGCTTAAAAGAAATTCATAAACTTCTTCATGCTTTTTTGTCATTTTGGGGGCTAAGAAGTCTAAAGAGACGGTGCTTGAGGTGCATTGCTGATCGTTTTTGGATCCTAGAGCAGCATCTTGTTTCTTTTTTATCAAGAATCTTTTGTTGTAAATTATTTTGGTCGCATGTTGCTGTTAATATGCAGTCTTGAAGGACGTGGTGTTTCTTCTGCTCAGAAAGCTGTCCTTGTCTAGTCGGTATGTCGTTGCTTCTGTTATCCTCTTTTAAAGCATTGCCTGTTTGTTCAAGTTGCTCTGTGCTGAGGATATTGCTGTTGATGTTTTGCTCGTTAGTGATGACAGTTACTTCTTTAGATTGGTGTGCTATTTTGTCATCTGGGGGTGGGCGATCTGGTTCTATTGGTGGATCCTTCTGTTTGTGGTTTGTGCAAGTTTCTTTGATGACGGCGTGGCTGCTCACATGCATAAGCTTTTCGTGTTCACTGCATATGTCAATAACTTCTTGTCTTGGGTGGTTCTCACGTGCATAAGTTTTTCCTTGGGCTCGGGAATTGGCGGAAACTCTTCTAGTACGTAACATTCTATCCGTTGCATTTCTTTATCTCCCATATCGACTTGAAATTTCAGCATATCTATTAGAATAAAAAAAATCTTATTAGTATCTGGTAGGCTGACAAAATTGCGAGGCTTTGTTTCTGAAAATTTCTCGAATGCTTATTTTTTCTAGGAAGACTAACCTGTTGTAATGATAGTGC
>NC_057795.1:669968240-669982762 GCF_018294505.1 Triticum aestivum | reverse complement strand
ATATTGCCTCTGTGTTGGCTGGTTAGTTGATATAGATTTTTTCCTCAACTCTGGTACTTGTTCTGCCTTTAAGGCCAATGTTGTTCCATCTTGGAAGTAGTGCTTCACGTTCATGTACATATAGAATGTGCAGTCCAATCTGCATGTGGAGGAATTATTGGTTATTATCGCTGGCCTCTGTCGTGAAAATACCTTCTATTATAGAGGAATGGCAGTAGTAAATGTTGCATTGAAAAAAGAAACAAGAGAAATGTTGGAAGCGTTTACGTGTCTCCTCCTTGAAGTGGCACTTGCATTTTGACTTTTTTGAAATGGTCGATACTTCTTTGTAAAAGCTGGAGCTCTGTGTTTATGTGCTTCCAGATTTTCTTTAATTTCCTGGTTACAGTGTTGAAGAATTCTATTGTGCCTGGATATGCAGTTGAAGAGTCAAGGAGTTCAAAGCACTATTTTTCCATGTTAACTGTAACAGTGAAGTAGTGACCGATAGTTTCGTCTTTCTTAAACCCGCGTATCGAACATGGTAGAAGGAACTGCAAAAACACATAATAAAAATAAAACATTTGAAAATCTCTCTTAGATTTATACATGATTTGTTGGTCATAAAGGAGAACTTTGTAGACGTAATTGGATTTTGTTTTTGCACCAGATGCATCCATGCATTTTTATAATCAATTTGTTTATTATTATCGTGTAAGCATTCATGATGGTCAGTGGAACGATGGTGGAAAGGTGGTTGTGGTCGGCGGCGCAGGACATGAATGAAAATAACCGGACAGAGATTTTATGTCTGTGTGGAAGACGCAAAGGAGGAGTTTGTCTCGACCCCTATGAGGATGGTCATTCGATGGCGCACCTTCTCACGACTGGTTTCATGGATGGCTATACTTGGTGGATAGTTGAAGGTGATGAAGATGATGATGATGATGAGGACGCCGACGGGGTAGGCAATGATGTCACGGGGCAAGACGAAGAGATGACCTATAGTGGCGGCGGAGAAGGGGCCGGACATGGCGGCGGGGAAGAGGGCCGGAAATAGCGGCGGAGCTGAGGCCGGACATGGCGGCGGCGAAAACATGGACTACACGCCGCAGACTTCGTCGCTACTACGTTCAATCATGCGGGACCCTCATGTTCAGGAACTGCTTCGCAAGGAGACGAGTACTGATAGAGTTGCTTCTAGAGAGGAGGCCAAGCTGGAGCAAATGCTGGTAGACACGAACACTCCATTGTATGATGGTTGCAATCCCGAGGTGAACCACTTGAGTTTCACGCTCGAACTTCTGAAGACAAAGGCTAAAAACAAATGGACCAACACTAGCCTCGATGAGCTTCTCAAGTACCTAAAGGATGTCCTTCCCGCGGGGAATCTATGTCCTACTAGTGTGGATGAGGCGAAGAAGGTCATGTGCCCTCTTGATCCGCCGTACATTAGATACCATGCATGCATCAATGATTGCATAATTTATCGGAAGGAGCACGCAGAAAAAACCAGCTGTCCGGTGTGCAATGCTTCTTGATACAAGAAGGCCAGAAAGAAATCTCCCTAGAAAGTTGTATGGTACTTACCGATCACTCCCCGTCTGCAATGTTATTTTGTAGATCCCAAGGAAGCAAAGCTCATGCGTTGGCACACGGAGAGGAAAAAGCCCGACGATGGAGATAACCCGAAGCTGAGACACCTCGCGGATGCAAGCCAATGGAGAGCTTTCAGTGGTGAATATCGATATTTCGCATGTGATGCAAGGAACATCGTGCTTGGCGCGTGTACCGATGGCATGAATCCGTTTGGTAACCAGAACACCAACCATAGCACATGGCCCGTGTTTGTTTGGATGTACAACATCACCCCCTGGGTGTGCATGAAGTCAAAGTACATACACATGAGAATGTTGATTCAAGGGCCGAAACAACCAAGAAATAATATTAACCTATATTTGGGGCTGCTTCAATAGGAGTTAGACACATTATGGAAAACACCGGCCAAGATATGAGACGCCAGTGAAGGCGAGTATTTCAATATGAGAGCTGCGTGATCACGACGGTGCATGACTATCTCGGTTACATATATGTCGCAGGCCAGGTATGCCACAGATATTGCGGATGCATGCGGTGCATGGATGATACGACGCCTCAGCAGCTAACGTCAATGAAAGAAGGCGAGTCTGGGAAAATCGTGTACATGGAGCATCGAAGATAGCTCGAGAAGGACGACCCGTCAAGAAACCATGGAGATCTATTCAATGATGAGGCTGAGCATCGAGGATCTCCACGTAAGAGGAGTGGCACCGAAATCAATGAGCTGTTGAAAAACTGGGAACAATGCCCTGCGCTGGGAAAGACGATGAAAAAGGCGCCAGAGCCGCTGCTGAAGGTATGGAAGATGATGTCTGTTTTCTGGGACTTGGAGTACTGGCACAAACTCGACATGCCTCATTGCCCTGGTCAAATGCATATCTGTAAGAATGTCCTTGAGAGCTTGCTTGCGACATTGATGAACATGGCGGATAAGACCAAGGATGTGCCGAAGGCAAGAAAAGACTTGCAAGATTTGAAAATTAGGGCAGATCTGCACATGCCTACCCGTAAAAAGTAAGAGGAGACAGAGACGGAGGCGCGGGAGAAGAAGGGAAAAAAGTAAAGGAGGGGATTATTGCCCCCCTTCTTACTTCACCTTAAGTCCGGCTGAGATCAATCAATTCTCCAAGTGCCTTACCGGAATCAAAGTTATTTCCGGTTACTGTGGGAAGATAAGCAGATTTTTAGACACGAAGAAGAAAAGGTTCAGCGGGATGAAGTCCCATGACTGTCATGTGATGATGACGCAGATACTACATGTTGCCCTTAGAGGGATAATGGATAGGCACGTCTGTGACAAGCTTATTGGTCTCTGCAACTTTTTCGACGCCATCTCTCGAAAGTCGATCAGTGTGAAGAAGCTCTGAAGGCTACATGAAGAGATCATTGTGATACTAAATGAGCTTGAGATGTACTTCCTACCCGCGTTCTTTGACGTCATGGTGCATCTGTGTGTCCATATTGTGGACGACATAATAGACCTGGTGCCGTCATTCCCGCACTACATGGTGTTGTTTGGGAGGTTGAATGGGGTCGTCAAAGGATTCGTTCATAACATGTCCCGTCCGGATGGAAGCATCATCTAGGGCTATCTGACACAAGAGTGCATCTCTTTCTGCGAGAATTATCTATATGGCGTAGACGGGCTTGGTGTTGGTTTTCCTGTTAAGAAGCATGTTGGGAGGCTCGAAGGAGAAGGTCACTACAACGGTCGCTGGGAACTGCATGTGGGTTACTCGGATCGATGCAACGACTTTGACATAGCAAACTTAGTAGTGCTACATCACCTAGACGAGGTAGATCCTTTCGTAACACTCCACAAAGAAACCATCACAAAGAAGTATCGTGACCATGGGCTATGCAGTACAGACGCCGAAGTTACTAGAGAGCACAACTCCACTTTCCTGCATTGGTTCAAAGAGCATATTCTTGCTAATCCCCCGGAAGAGGGCTCTAATGACGCATTGCTCATATACGCCTTAGCACATGGCCCCGCGGCCAACCTCATGACCTATCAGACATACGATATCAATGGATACACGTTCTACACGCAGTCCAAATATATGAACAGTGATTTTCAGAACTCAGGGGTGGCGATGGAATGCATGACTGGCGACAACGGCGCAACTAAGAGATTCTATGGAAGGGTCGAGGAGATCTGGGAGCTTGACTACTCTGGACTGCACAACGCGACAATGTTCCGTGTCAGATGGGCTAAGAATGTCAAACGAGAAAATCGGTATTTCACTACCATGTCTATACCCGAAGCCAAGAGCGCTACCATGAACGCCATCGCAAAAAACGAGCCATGGGTACACGATAAGCAATCCTAGCCATGTTGTCGTGAGGAGAGGCAAAAGGAACGTCATTGGAATGGATGAAGTCGCCAGCGAGGAAGACTACGACCAGTACGGCAACCCGATGAGGGAAGATGACAATGACGATGAAGTATACGTCAGAAGAAGAATCAATACTACGTTACCTAAGAACGATCATACTCCATGGAAAAGGAAAAGTTGCAATGAGGGGCTCCATTATTCGTCAATGAACAAGAAGGGAAAGAAGCTCACTCAAAAACGGAAACGCCGACGCTGAGAAACCGTTATGGGTCAAATATTGTAATATATATGTTCCTATTTCCTATTTTGTATGCACACTTAACTATTATGGGTCAATTGATGTAATATATATGTTCTTATTCGTATGCACACTCGCTATAGCTACTTCAAATAGCAGTAGCGTTGTTTTTGAAAACACGCTACTGCTACGTTGAGATAACCCCCCGCACACTACTAGGGAAAAGCCTGTACACAGAATCTTACTAGTAGCGAGGGTCCTCGCTACTGCTACTTACTAGTAGCGCAGGTTTTTAAACCTTGCTACTACTAAGTTGATAGCAGTAGCGCGGGTTTTAACCCTCGCTACTACTAAGCGGTCTCTACCGTGCCCCCCGGGACATGCCATAGTAGTAGCGCGGGTTCTTAACCCTCGCTACTACTAAGTTGATAGCAGTAGCGCTGGTTTTTAGCCCCTCGCTACTACCGTGGTGCCATAGTAGTAGCGAGGGGTAAAAACCCGCGCTACTACTAAAGGTCCCATTTTCAAACTCTACCCCCTGGTGGATCGCCTTTTCAATTTAAAAAAAATAAAAGAAAATGATGAAAATGTAAAATAAAATAAAATAAAATAAGTTTCCCACGTGATATGTGGTCTAGTTGTTGGGAAAATTTGCAAATATGAATTTCGACTTTATTTGCAAAATCTCTCGAGAATTTGTAAAAATGGGCATAACTTTTGCATACTAACTCGGATGAAAAAGTTTTTTATATGAAAAATCATCTACTCGAAAAGTTACATCCAAATTTAACGGGGGAACCCCGTTAAACATTTTCAAAATCCTCAAAAACCTAACAGAAAAAAAGTTACGGGGCTTTTAAGATCTGGAGGCAAAAAAATTCATCAAATTTCAGTTTTTTTGTTTTTGTTAAATCTGGTCAAACTATGGTCAAACTAATTATTCAAGAATATTAGTGTTACTAAATAATTATTTTAGTTTTTTTGAATTTTGGTCAAATCTAGTCAAACTATGGTCAAATCTGGTCAATGGTCAAACTATGGTCAAACTAATTATTCAAGAAATATTAGTGTTACTAATTTTTTAGAACAATAGTTTCAAATTCAAACAGTGAAATGTGTGACTTCATGCTCAAGCTAAATTCCCGAGGTTAATAGGATTGACATCTTACTATTGTCAGGAAAACAACAACTGCAGACTTGGAAACGAGGAAGAATAGAACCCGGAGCGTGCTCAGGCTGGAGTAGTGAGAGGATGGGTGACTGTCCGGAAAGTTAGATGATTTGGAATGATGAGAGGTGATTAGAGATTAAATTGAGCAGCGATGAGGGTTGATTAGAGATTTGAGGTTAAAATAATTCAGAAATTTGAAAATTAGGGAAAAAAATCGATTTTTTTTTCGAAAAAATTCAAAAAAAAAAATCAGAGATTAGAGATTAGTAGTAGCGCGGGTTTTTACCGACGCTACTACTAAAGGACGTAGTAGTAGCACGGGTGGCACCCACGCTACTGCTATACGTTAGCTGTAGCGCCTTATTAGTAGCGCCGGCCCCCGCGCTACTAATAGGCCCAAAACCCGCGTTGCTGCTAGGCTTTTCCCTAGTAGTGGTAGGCTTCCCTCCTCTGCTTCCTCCCTCAAATCCCAACCCCCCCTCTCTCTCTACGCTCGCAGCCGGAGCCCATACCCTTGCCCACGCCGCCGGAACCCCTGCCGTCGAGCATTGCCGGAGCCCCTCCCCTCGAGCATCGCCAGAGCACTTGCCGCCGGAGCCCTCGTGGTGTCGCCGCCACGCCTCTGGTGCGCCAGTCTCGCCACCACCCGCCTCGTCGTTACCACGCCACCGTCTCCCCCGACATCCACCGCCGCGCCAGCCTCATCCCTTCCTCCTCCACTTCCCCACAGTCGTCTCCCCCAACAACCACCTCCCCGTTGTAAGCCCTCCTCTCCCCTCCCCACTTCTCTCTCTGCTCTCTGTCATTTGAACCCTAGGTTAGTTAGGATCGATTATGAACCCTAAGTGACATTTGAACCGTAGGTTAGTGCTATGTATACCCTACGTTAGTGCTAGATTATGAACCCTAGTTAGGATTAACCCTAGTTAGTATGAACCCTAGGTTTCAAATTAGGACATAAATTTAGCTAGGTTTTCAAATTAGGACAGAAGTTTATATAGGTTTCAAATTAGGACAGAAATTTAGGGTTAGGTGTTTTAGGTGTAGCTAAAAGAAAAAAACAGAATTGATTATATATGTTTCTTGCATTTTCTTCAAGTTCTACAGAATGTTGATTCATGTGATATTTGGACATGTCATATTTGGACATGTGGTATTTTGGACAGGTGTGATTTGGAAAATGATGGTTATGTGCAGGGTAAATGATCCGAGTGGTCTATGTTTCACCGGAATGTTGATTCATTTTTGTTCCGATGGAATTCAGGAGTTCGATATGTCCACTTTTTAGCAAAGGTCATGCCGAAATTTCCCGTGAATTTTGTAATGACTTGTGCTAGAAAGTAGGCATATCGAGTGCCGGGATTTGCTGCGATGGGAATGAAACGGCATTCTGGCAAACCATATACCTTTCCTTAGGTCATTAGTCAAAGAACAAAACGAGGAGACTTAATCGTAGGAAACATGTCGAACAGCGAAGAAAATGGGCATTCTGACCACGATGGAGAGGAGATGGATTATGAGTGTGAACAAAACTACCTCGACTATTTGTATGCTAAGCATAGTCCAGGTTTGCAGGGCGGCCTCGATGATGGTACTAACATCGACATTGACAGTGACGGCACCAGCACCGATGGCGGTGCCAAGACCGGCGGGGAAGGTACCGGCGCCGAAGCCGCTAATGAAAAGAAGAAGCAAAAGAAGTAGAGGATACGAAAACCTAACAAACTCAGCATCAGACGACCGGTGATCGCAAAGATGGCCCCTGGCAAGTTTGAGCCATTAGAGCCGGAAGAACCTCGCAAGTGCTACAGGAACCAAGTCGGATGCATCCTATGGGAAACCGTGAGCATCAACGACGATCACTTAAGGGGTAAAGAACATTTGATGCAGTTGCTCCTAACGAAGCTGCACAAGAGATTCAAGTTCCCCGACCGTGATGACGACATATAACACATGTGGGATGATCCGAAGATGAAAAAGATTAAGAATCACGCCATGGGCATGTTCAACAATGATTTGGCCTCCTGGAGAGGGAGGTTGAAACAAGCTATTGAGGCTAAAGAACCCATGGCCAAGATTCTGGAGGAAAATCCGTCACTTACGGAAGAGGAGTTCCAAAAGTTCAAGGACACTTGCGCTACCGAGGCAGCCAAGGCTAAGGCTGCGAAATTCAAGAGCCTTCAACAAAGGAACACGGGGAACCAATGCCTCGGAAGCCGTGGCTACCTTGGCAAAAGGCCCATATGGGATAAGGATGACGTGGAACATGAAGTCGCGGGTCTCCCAGACCCCTTCGCGAAGTTCACCAACCCCTTGGAGGGTGACTTCATCAGGTCCCGCTACAAGTGGGACATGGAAAAGAACATTTTTTGCATAGACCCGATCACGAGGAAATTGATTATAATACTGGTAATTATCTTTTACCACCTTACATTTAGCTTCTAATCAAGTCGACTACACATTCGTAAACGGTTCACGTTCCTTCCGCAGGACAAGCAACACAAGCTTGCAGCCGAAAGCCATTCTTCGTCGATGAGGCCCAAGTGGAACACCCCTCTCAACCAGGCCTTGAACGAACTTAAGGAACACCCTTTGGGCTAGCGGCCGCAATATGGACGTGTGCACGGCGTCGGAGATGGCGCCAAGTGGAAGGTCTTTTACAACGACTGTCCGGAGGCCAAGGAGCAGAAAAATAAGTTCAGTCAGGCGGACATAGATGAGAAGGTGAAGCATGCGTTCGAGAAAAAACAAGCCGAGGACGTGAAAAAAGCAGCTGAGGAGAAAAATGGGTTGCTACAGCATTTAGTCGATGCAGCTGTAGCCGCCTGCAGAAATGATTTCTCTACTAACTTGATCCCGGCCGTCATCAACCGGACGAGGGAAAATCCAGAGAAGATGGTAGATGATTTCCCCATGCCCAGCTTCGTCGGGAGCAACTCGATGAACATCACAACCGCACCATCACCTGCTCACACAACTGCTCCTGCTCCCGCACCCGCACCCACACCCGCTCATAGCAGCACGTCTGTAGTATCTGGCACGCTAGGTGGGCCTTCGTCTTTGGCTGAGCTCAATGCCCTCACGGTAATTACACATCGCACCAACATATATCTAGAATATTCCGTTTTCGTTGCCTATCGAATGTTTAACGCTGCAGGCATGTCTTTGCAGGTCGACGAAACCCCGTGCACCATACTCTACTTGATCAAAGGCCAGAAGGTGGACATGGGAAAGGAGGTGATAACAAAGCCCTTGGAACTGACATTCCACGGCCAGCCGATACCTGCTAGCCACTTCAGGGTTGCCTTGTCGAGTATGAAATCAGGGCACGAGGATTTGCCTCCTCCAGTGCGGATCGGGGCAAAGGACGACGAGACCCCGCCGCGGCTTGGAAACTGCAAAGGGTTGGATGCTACTATGGCCGAATAATCTTGTTCGTGTAGAGGCGGCCGAGAGCATGCCAATAACCAAACATCAGCAAGCAGGTATGAACACCACCACCCCGCCTATGCAATTACCAGCGCCTGTAGTGCTGGGTGAGAGTGTCGGACGACGCGACGAAGGGGATCCAATAGTGGCTGATGTAATTGCCCCCGTAGAACAAAGAATGGATGATGAGATGGACGAGGATGACCCTCTTTAGTTCCTCAATACAGGTGCCTATGACATGACTTAGAAATGACGAGTCATCCATATAACGACTCGGGCTATCAGCATGCTGATGAGGAGATGGATGGTGTGCCCGGGCAGGAATGTCCTAGCAGGGTTGATTGCAAGAAGTCTCTCTTCATGTAATCCTCACAGGACATGCCTGAAGATGCCGCCCCAATGCAGGCTCAACTAGCCGAGGGTCGTACAGTGCTTAGCCCGACAACACTGGGGCAGGCGTTAAGGAAAGGTTTGGATGGTCAGCCCAAGAGAAAGGAGAGGAGGAGACCGGCGAAGAAAGGCTCTGCTGCCTAAAAACAAGCTAGAGCACATAGCAGCCAGACCGAATTCAGAAGAACATGTACCCGTCAAAGGTGCGTCCATGTTCCATGTCACGGGTGAGCCGATACTACAAAACCGCTGGAGGCCATATCAGGGGATCTCAGGAGACTGCACGACCATGTGCTGTCGACTGAGTTAAGCCTACTAGCCTCGAAGGATCCAAGATATCCGACATACATGGCTCGTGTGCCTGAGGGGAAGTGCTACATTGAGACACGGCCCACGGAGGTGTTCTTCCTGTAGTTTGAGCATATCTTCGAGATGTTTCTGACTAGGCGGCTCGATTTTACAATCGTCCGCCTGTTTGCACTACATATAAGCTCCATCATGAAGAGAGAACAAGTCTTGCAAACCTGTGTGGCGGATCGATACTACATGCATGAGTCCTTCTTGAGTGACGACCACTTTGAGCGTAAAACTGCTAGGGAGTACCTCGAAGACTTCATGATACAGAATAAGGACCAGGAAATTGCCCTCCTGCCTTATCATCCAATGTAAGCCAGTGCCGGACAACCCTTTCGTACATTTCAATCATTCCTTCTCGCTCATATGGAAAATAATTTGAGGTATTTTTTCCCTGCAGCAACCAGCGCGCCATGCTTATCATTCTTTACCAGCGAGTCTCCCACACCGTGTATTTTGACCCTACCAGAAACTACGAGAAGGACTACACCCACGAAATGAATATTCTAGATGATGCTCTCCAAGGCTTCAACTTGAGGGGTGGCTACCTGTAGATCGGGAAACAAAGGAACCGCAAGACGGGTTTCTCCCATAAAACTAACTTCTGCTGCATCCATGTCTCGAAACCAAGCAAGAACGATGGATTCTACCTCCTTCATCTCATGATGGAGTTCAGAAGGGATCACCAAAAGCTTCGCATGACAACCAGAAGCGATGATCATATTCGCAAGTGGGTAGAATCTCAAGGACAAGCGGATTATAAACTTAGAGATGACTTCTTTCGCATCCAGAGGGACATTGCGACGATCATCATGAAAGAAGTGGTTGAAGAGAAGGGGATATTCCACCACGGCCCTATATCACGAGCTGACATCCGAACTCACATAGGAATGCAATGTCAGGACCTCACGCCATTCAAGAAGCTAGGGTGCATCCTCGATGATACGGATGAATGGAACTTCTAGTTATTTACAATGCCAATGATGATGATATGTGTCGGTTGAACGTGTATACTTTCTATAGCGATGAAACTTTGTGATGTCCACAGTCCCTGCCAAGCTTGCGTAATGCTACTTTGTTAGTGGGTACGATGACCTGCGTACCTCTAGTTAATTAGTTTGCCTATGATGAAACTTGATTATTTATGTTTACTATACGTTGCATCTATTTGCTAACCCTTTCTTTTTCGTGTTGCTCAAGTATATTTTGTTGCATATGATTGTGCATTCTCTTGATAAAGATGTATCTCTAACAGGTACCTAGATCCTTGATGGCGAAGAAGAAGTTCTATGTCGTGTACACAGGCAAGGTTACGGGAGTGTACGACGAGTGGCCCAAGTGTCAAGCGCAAGTGGACCGGTTCTCGGGCGCTAGCCAGAAAGGGTTCAAAAGCAGACAAGAAGCAGAAGCCAGCTACTTGAGGTTCACGCTAGCGCGAGAGAGGAATCATAACCGCCACCTCATGTACTACATAGTTCTGCTCTCACTCATAGTGATAGCTCTTCTCATGTAGATGGTTGTTTATATGGATGACGATGTAGTTGCAAGTATTCAAGACTTGTTTCGCTATTTCAAGATGATGACGAGAGACCACTTTGTGTTGGATGATGATGATGATGATGACATGATTTAATAAGACTATTTGTATGTGTATGCTATGATTACATTTGTATGTGTATGATATGCTAGAGATTATTGTTTAAAGCATGTACAAATACAAAAGAAATATGCAGAAAAAAAATCAAAAACTAATAAAACTACCAGTAGCGAGGGGAATGAAGTTAGGAGTAACTTGCACTTAGCAGTAGTGTTTCTTATGGTAAAGCGCTGCAGCTATTAGCAGTAACACGTTCACCTGAAGCCCTCTACTGCTACCCATGTATAGAAGTAGCGCCATATCAGTAGTGCGGGACCCCGCGCTACTGATACACCTTAGACCCGCGCTACTGCTAGGCTTTTCCCTAGTAGTGCAATCTGGTTTTTATTGGCCCACCCTACTCTTTTCAAAGATGCCTGTAAGTTTGTTTTATCTTGTGATGAATGCCAAAGAATTGGTAAACATCAGGAAATGCCAATGAACTATTCACTTGTTGTTGAACCATTTGATGTTTGGGGTTTTGATTATCTGGGACCTTTTACTTGCTCCCATGGGTATACACATATTTTGGTTCCTGTTGATTATGTCACAAAGTGGGTAGAAACTACTCCAACTAGTAGTGCTGATCATAACACCTCCATTAAAATGCTTAAAGAAGTTATTTTCCCAAGGTTTGGAGTCCCTAGATATTTAATGACTGATGGTGGTTCACACTTTATTCATGTTGCTTTAGTCCATATATCATCGAAGAAGTTTATTGCTATGGAGCTATCAAGATTAATAATGCTGAAGGTACCAACCCGAAGGTGGCCAATGGACAAAGAATTAAACACTATATTTCGGGTACGCCTATTAATGTTGAAACTAACACTATCCAAACAATGAAACTGGAGGAACACATAAAAGAAACCTTCCATAACACTCTAGAACCATGAAAAGGAAAACGTATGTGATACGGTAACTAAACAGTCTCCGAAAAATCCGCAATTTTTTTTCTATCAGCTTTGGAATATTAGAACAAATAGGAAAAATAAGAAACAACCGGGAAGGCAACCCAGGTTCCCACGAGACACTAGGGCACGCCAGCCCCACCTGGCGCGTCCTGGTGGGTGGTCGGCCCCTCGGGCACTCTCCCGACTCCGTTTTTCTTCCATGTGCTTGTTTACCAAGATAAAAAAATCTTTATATATACCCCCAGATGATTTGACCGCCGCATCACGGAGAAATCCTCTGTTCTTGTTTTGTGTTGTTTTCCCGTCCGATCTATCAAGCCATGCATCATGTCTTCTCCCTCCTCCAACATTGAAGAAGGCGATGCTTGGTTGCTACAGGTGGAGTTAAGGGGAGAGGGGACTGAGGAGATCGCCATGGAATAAGATGAAGGGAACTTGCTTGGAGTTCACCATCCAGCCTCCGAGAGGGGCACATTGGTCGGCATCTCCACTTTTCCTAATCCCCATCAAGCCATGAGATCAACGAATGATCAAGAGAGACCTGAAGAGCAAGAAGGACTCACTCCAACGAGGCCTTTGCACATGTTACATCGAAACAACTTTCACAATTTGATTCACAACTATGGGTTTGAAAATACTCCTCGTGTGCACACACCGTCCAATTGGGACATATCTCGTCCAAGGGAAAGTTGCTTCATCGAACAAGAACACTGAGTTGCTTCATCGAGCCCTCCGAGAAATTCAAATTTGAGGGAGGCACTCATGAGTATGTTGGAGAAAAAGACTACCTCATCTTCATCACCAAAGAGGGATACTTGAGTACATGGGTATGGGCACTCCCCTTGGCTTGTGCCAAGCTTGGGGGAGATGCCCCGGTATCGTGTCACCATCACTTTTGTTACCTTTACCTATCTTAGTTCGATCATCAGTCATTCCGTGATTTAGTTGAATAAAAGTTTAGTATGATCTATTTTTGAGTGCTAGTTTCGTGATCTATCTATCTATATAATTGAGTGAGAGTTATATAAAAAAGGAAAAAAAATCCATTTTAAACTCTGAACTCGTAGACGTTCGGCGAAACGAACCCCCAAGTCGAAATCCCGGTCGATTGCACCCTGAACTATGCAATCCCGGTCTAAATCAAACCTTGACAAATTTCAACCGGGATTTGTCTAGCTGGTGGGCCAAGGAGCACCGTCCTCCGCACTAGGCCAGCCCATTTATTTTTTTGCTTGCTCAAAAAAAAATCTTTGCGGCAGAACTTCGACGTACGCACAGTAAGAGCGGGACCTCGTACTCAGCGCTTAGGCCCCTGCAAAAAAAAGTAGTCAGCGCTTAGGCCGGTTCGAGCTGCTGGCGGCCGCGCGCGACGCGCGACGGACCGGCCCAGCAAGCTGCTGACAGGAAAAACGCGAAGCAGAAAAAATAACAGTTTCGTTCGGCCGGATTGGGAATCGAACTCCGGCCACCAATTTGCACGCCACGTACGTCAACCAATATGACAAGCTCACGTTGTTGTTTATAAAAGGAAACAACACTATTTGACCCTATCTTCAGTACAAACAGTAAACATATAGCTGGATTATAAACCAGCTATAAATTATTTGAATAAAGAAAACATAATTTTAAAAACTGTTCACAAAAACAAAAAATTGAAAGAAATCAAAATTTTGAAAAAGAATAGTACCAATTGAATTCGCAAAAATGGAAATTTTTTGTTAATTTAAAATAATTCATCAAATTTTAAAAAAGTTCATCGAATTTAAAAAATTTCAGCAATTTCGACAAAAAAGTTCATTGATTTTGAAAAAATTCATCGAATTAGCAAAAAAGGTTCACGAATTTGAATAAAGTTCATTGTTAAAAATTCTTAAATAAAAATTGAACATTTTTGTGATATACTTTGAACAGTATTTAATACATGTTGAACATTTTTGTGATATCCACTGAACAATATTTAAATTTCATTGAACTTTTTTGTAAGAAAATGGTTTTTTGAAGTAGTTCTATGTTTTAGTTTAGAACAAATATTTGTAAACAGAAAAAAAAAGGAATCAACAAGGTAAGAGAAAGCAAAATGAAACAGAAAAACAGAAAATCGAACAAGGAATGTTTTTTGAATCTCCGAAATGAAATTAGAACGCACGAATATTTTTTAAATTGGTGAACAATATTTGAAACAGAGATATTTTTTTAATCCCGAACATTTCTTTAAAAAGTTTTAAGAAATATAGGAAAAAGCATTCTGAACAAATTTTTAACAAAAACTAAAAGTGGGACGGCCCAGCAGGAGCAAGGTGTAGGGCCCTTTGTAAATTTTTATTATTTAAAGAAGGAAAACTAAAGCGGGCCGGCCCAGCAGGATGCAGGTGTGTGCCCTCAGCGAAATCCCAGCAATCCCGCCCATCCAAACGACTCGAAGGTTTGATTTAGACCGGGATTGCATAGTTCAGGGTGCAATCGACCGGGATTT
>NC_057795.1:669843964-669876689 GCF_018294505.1 Triticum aestivum | reverse complement strand
CCGCCGGCCGCTTCTTCGGCTCCTACCCGCCTGGGTGGGTCTTCTTGGCGGGCGCGCAGGATTCTGAGCACGCCCTGATCAACCTGTACACCAGGACTCGGGCTCTGCTCCCCGATTTCCTTTTCTTGGCCGAGGACGCCACCCGTCAGCGTCGACGGATGGTGATGGTGGCGGCGGCGCTCTCCGCCAAACCTCTTGATCCCGGCGAAATCTGCTTCGGCGCCGCCATTGTCGGCACACCCTTCGACTCTGACATCAACAACGGCGCCCCGGTGTTTGCTCTATGGGTGCTCAACCGCACGGCGTGCGACGAGCGACCGGTGGCGCACGGGTTCCGGATCGCCGTCGCTGCTGGACTCCAGCAGCAGAACTTGGTTCTTGAAGATGTGGTGTATCACCGCGGGGCATTCTATTTCTTGACAAGCGAGGAGCAGGTGGTGGCTGTGCACGTCGTGGTGGACGACCACGACCAGCGGCTGCTAGCTCGCCAACAGGTCATCGAGCACCGGCGGGCGGCCAATCCACAGGGTGTGTTGGTTTCGGGCAGATATCTGGTTGCTTCCCATGGTGAGTGGGCCATGCTGGTCCGGTTTCATCTGGCTGGAGTTGGAGGGCGTGTGCCAGGACCGGCCATGCGCGTCATCATGTATGGCGGCCAAATTCACCACGGCGATGCATTCAGAACGTGGACCGAGGCACCAGCCGAGTCACTGCGAGGTCTCATTGTATTTGCAGCCAGGGGCTGCTCCAGCTCCTTCGAGGATCCCGACGGCCTGTACAAGCTCAACCCTGGCGTTCGTTATTTGGACGATCGAGATGCCAGAGACATGAGGATCATCGTGGAGAAGAATCCGAGACTGCGAGACTATCGTTGCAACGATACGTCAGGTTTTGGGTGGCCGCCGGCGGCTTACCATCTCTACCGGATCTGGGTTGACTAGCCGTCCTCCTGCAATTCTTCGCCAATATGGTGTTTTCCCTAGCCATGACCTTGTGTAAACTCTTTTTCTGTTCATCGACTTGTTAATTGGTAGTTGTAAATTTTTGGTCTTAAATTACTACTTGTGGTGTTGGACAATTATGTATCCTGTTTGCTGGTTCTTAGTAGTTCTTAGCTCATGTCGGCATTAATACTGCATTGACACGTACGTGCATCTGTTGTTTTTGGTTCATACTATAGCTCAGGGGGTGATTTTATTGGGGGTTCAGGTCGGATTCTCTCTTGGACTCAGTTTCCTCTTTACAGCGTCCCGCTTGCTTGGTTCCGGTGCCATGACCTGGATAAACTGAACTCCACTTAAACTGAATTTTGGTACTGCACTTGTGCCTTGTTGCACAGTTGCTTGGATTTTTTTTGGGATGAGAAAACTGTACAGCCTGAAGGAATAAACGTGTGGGGAACAAAAAAAAAGAGTCTAAGTAGAACTAGTTAGGACAACATTGACTGTCTCTTTTGGAACAAACCATGTGCTCTGCAGCTTGAGAGCTGAAAAAAAAGTGTAGTTTGTGATGCTAAGGTAGCCTTTGGGAATGAAAAGAACAACACAGTAATAGATAAATGTAATAAGAAGAAAACGGAGAAAAGAGCATTGAACATGACTGAACAAAAAAGCACCTAATACTTAAATGAAAACAAAGAACTTCATATTTACTACACGAAACTTAGTAGTTCTCTGGACTGCTACAGCCGCTCGAAGTGACGCGTCTGTCACCATGCTTTGTTGGCGTCGTTGTAAAATTGTATCTGCATTTCCAGCATGTAGTTCATGGTAGGATTCGACAGCACTGACATTCATTGGAAGTGGACACGGGGAGAGAGTGTCATTCGACTTCTCCCCTCTCAATCTCTCATGTTGACTAGCTTACTGATGAGCATGCAGTGTGGACTGCCAAAAAATAGAAGAGGAATAACAAACATAGATGAATAAGAAGATTGCATACTAAGAGTAACATCATAAGAAAAGAGGAAGACTGGAAAATGAATTGGGAAATGGTGACTGAAAAGGAAAATATATTGAAGATAGAAAATGAAGACTAAAGTAAGACTGAGAAACTGAATATTGACTGAAAAAATCCATTGTTCCTCCATCCTAGAGGAGCAAATATCTACTGCTCATAATCGACAATGAACCCAAAAATGGGCCCAAGAACCATCAATACCAAACCAAAAAGAATATGCTGCCATGGCCCTCGATCTGAATAATCTTTGAACTATTACTCATATCCATCACTGATAAAATCTTCAAAGGTGCTGAATATAACACACCAAAAGAAATCCGTTGCACGTAGCACACTAAAGAAAACTGTATGCTAGACACAGGAAAAGTTGGACTATATTACTGAAAATTAGACTTACAGCAAAAAACTACCTTGACAAAACTGGAGAAAACATCAACTTTCTTCTTCCTATAAAAAAAAACTGAACCTACTATCAACATACCGCAGAGAAACATCAGCAATTTACCAAAAACACCCTGTCAGTAAGTAAGCAAGAATTTGGTCAATAGAGCAAGCATCAGCAGGCGTATGCACCAATGATATTTCCCCATTAAGAACTGATCTTAGCATGGCCATATAAAATATGAGAACTTGAGGCTTGGGTTATAGCAAGATTTAAACAAAGTATACAAGCACCTATCATGTTGATCGTTCCTGAATCTCCAACTAATTGATGTCCGGAGTCCAATCACATGATGCGGATAAACACGAGCAGCATCCTAGTCGTAATCACACGGGAATGTACACACACAAGCAAAGATTTCTCCCAAATCCGAAGACCTGTCTCCTAATCGCAGCAATTCACGAGCACCCGAGATCTGACAGCAACCCTAAATCAACAATTAAGGACAGTGACCATGAATAAGTAGCAGGAGAAAGCTACATAAAACTGAAACACACATGAAAATACAAATGACTGAGACTGATATGAGCACACAAAATGACTGATGACTGATTTGACAACATGAAGGATTGTTAGATGATACTCCCTACGTAAAGAAATATAAGAGCATTTAGATCACTACTTTAGTAATCTAAACGCTCTTATATTTCTTTACGGAGTGAGTAATTTATAATGATTACAATACTTATGCAGAGGAGAAGCTACTTCTTTTAGTATTTTCTCGGTGCCCAAAGTTTACAAAAAAAGGATGCATCAGCCACCAGCTAGGAAAAATGTAACTTGAGAAGACACCAATACTAGAG
The DNA here is from genome assembly GCF_018294505.1 of Triticum aestivum. Classification (NCBI taxonomy): domain Eukaryota; kingdom Viridiplantae; phylum Streptophyta; class Magnoliopsida; order Poales; family Poaceae; genus Triticum; species Triticum aestivum. Next base: position 669,873,485 of record NC_057795.1, on the reverse strand, counting down.
TATGTGACACTAATTTAATCTGAATGCATTACAGTTTCTGAACCCAAGAAGCCAAGATAAGACCACACGACATCAGATTTTGGCTAAAAACCAGATAATGATCTACAGACCAACAATATCAGAAGACATCATGTACTAAACGACCTAATGCTTAAGCTTAACTTTTTTAAAAAGACATACGAAAAGGTCATTGTCCTATAAGAGCCATAAAAGCTGATAACCGAGGAACAAAAAAACTACCTTACAAAGGACAAAACTGAATGAATACTGACTATCTCTCAATGTTGGGTGAAGACAGAAGAAGAATGATGTAATGATCAACTAAATCAAATAGGAGTGAAATGAAAATCTACTAAATAGTGATTTCATTCATAAAGAAAGCTATTGAGAAACAGCAAACGAACAAAGAATCAACTAGGACATCCTAATGCTTGTGCGTATTTGAAAGAAAAAAGAGTGCAGGTAATATGAATCGAACTCAAGGCGTCACATCTAAGGAGGACTACACTAACCAACTAGTAGAACATTCTAATGCTTATGTGTATCTACTTCTTTTTCCTATTTCCTTCTACTTCAGGTCGTGGCTGGGCCGGCCCATAGTTGAATTGGTCCTTTTATCACTATTTCTTTTTCATTTTTTCCATTCCCTTTTTCTTTTTTCTTGTGCTATTTTTCTTCTTCTTGCTAAGTAATAGCATGTAGAGTGCCTCTGCCCTCTAGTCTTCCACTTCATCCTGTGAAATTGCGCAGAGAAGAAAAACATATTTTTTATAGTTAGGGCACAAAAGGTGTATATGTATCAGAATTAAAAATATTTGAAAAATTTCTATATATTGTGTGTAGAAGATTTTCAATGAAAACTTATGCTGAAATCATCTATGTCTTTGATGAACTTTTTACATTGTAGAGAAATATAAACTTTAGAACAACAAATGGTGATTCGCCCCTTTCTACTATTGGAACATCTTGTACAATATGAATCTCCCATTTTGCATTCTTGGGTTTCATTGTTTCTTGTAGTATGACGTTGAAGATTTCTTTCATCCTAGGCACCTGGAAATTGCATTTTGTTTTTGTTTTAATAATGCAATTCGTAAAAAAAAATGATATTTAGAAATGCTTACGATTTCCGACTTATGAACATGATATTCCTCAAACTGTTTTTGCCTTTACTTTGTAGCGTCCTCCATTTCATCGAGCTTTTTGAGTTACTTAAATTGGACACAAATGATCTATGTTTGTTGGAATACACGGTACGCTACGCTAGCGCCAAATAAATTTTATCTACCGCGCACCCAAGATCATGCTGCTGGAAATAGATTACGAGATCGGGTTTACCACTAGACGCGCAGTCACCACAGTGGAAGTAGAGTTGGTGATGCGTGTAGCCGATCTCTCGGCCCGTCTCCTCCTCGCGTTGCCGATCTCCTGCGAACAACGAAGACCCGCGAACGGTCATCTCCCGCGAATGGTACCTCGCGGTTCCCTCGAACGGTTCGTCCAAGCACCGCAGATGCGATGCCTCCAAGGTATCCACACGTACGGGGAGCAGTGTTGAGCGGCAGACTGCTAGGTCCGGTCGCGCGGCATGGGTGTGGGGAGTGGTGGCTGCTATCCAGGGTCGAAAAAAGATCAACCCTAAGTGGTGTGCCCACTCCCCTTTATATAGACCTCGAGGTGGGCTCAACACTTGAACCCACTAGGAGTCCACATTCATTTTCCACTCGGATCCAATCCGAATGGGCAGCAACCCCTTAAGTGTGAGACCCTATAGGTTCACGTACACATGGATATGACCAGAGTCGATAGTTGGCAGCGGCTCCTAGCAGAACGTGCCAACTCCGTGTGTGCGTAAAGTCATTAGACGAACCTCGATAATGTGTCATGTGCAACATTCCTTTTGCCTCACGATATTCGTTGTCGAGCTCAAGGCGAGTACTTGTCACCCTTGTGATAGCTCGACCTCTCTTCTAGAAATTGTGATACAAATTCCCGAACTGGGTTAACACTTAAACCAAGTTGCATGGCCATGCTTTCCGAATCTGATCACTTGAGAGGGCCCAGAGAATATCTCTCCATACAGGAGGGGCAAATCCCATCTTGGTCAGCCATGTCTCGCGACATGTCTCACGACTCACCCGAAAGCTACCTTTATAACTACCCAGTTACGGGTAGCGTTTGATAGACCCTAAGTGAGTCGATCCTCGTCACGAGAACATGCAGAGACCTCAGGTCTAGGACATGCCATAGACATTGTACTTGAGACTAACAGATGACTATATCTCGCTGCGTCTCAAAGTGGGTCTGTTCGACTCGATGATCTCCATCCCCGAGTCCATACTATCGGTTTAGAATCTCCATGCACATGACTTGTGAAACATAGTCATCAACCGGGTCGTATACTAGTCAAGGATATGTGTCCACATAACCTTATCAACCAGGGACCATTAGAACAATCACCATACAATACATAGTTCCATACTTATTGATACATATCATTGATGATGTTCAAGGACAATACAAAGGACTCGTGAATACATAGGGAAATATCATCATCACATGATTGCCTCTAGGGCATGTCTCCAACAATGTTTACCTTTTCTTTCTGTAATTCCTCAGGAGTTGTTTCTCGAGGATCAATAATATGAATTTTCTTTTTATACTTGTCCAGAATATATAGGACGTACCGGTCATCCTTCTCAAATGGTATGAATATCTGCGTACAAAAGTTTTGGTCTTAGATGACAGTTTAATATAAAGGAATATGATAAAACACATATTTTTGGTTTTGTTGTGGAGTAAACGGATATTACCATGTTTGCTGTTGAGAACTTATTCTGTTGATGTTCTTTGAGATACATGGGAACCAGTTGACGTTTCCTTGTTTGCATTGCACTTCTAAATTTGCTAGGAGGAGTACTATGATTCTTTATATCCACTATGTGCTGCAAACAATAAGTACGATAAAAAAGTGTCAGAAAAACGCAAATTGGTATTAGTATAAAAAACAGACGTTGCAATACAGACAAGTTTGTAGTTTTTAAACATTTACCTCTGCAAAGTTTGGGCCTAATATTAGTCTACCCCTATGTTTTGAATCGAGTCTGCTTTCCTAGATATCTGCTATTTCATCGAGCACTCTCTTTTCTATATGATGTGGTATATTCGTCTGTGCTGGTCTTGGACCAAATGCTGCCTTCAGGAGGGATCCAGTAAGATGCGTGCTTTCACTTTCTGTACGTATGCGCTTAAATATACTTTTGCTGTGATAGAAAAATAAAAGAATTTTTGAGGTGAGAGTCAATGGCAAACTGAATTTGAGAATCTTTTTGGCCCGGTCCAACTATTTTGAGGTGCAATAGAAAACAATTCACTTGTTGAATTCCTCTTGCCAGCTGTCACTCATGACTATTTGGAAGAGCTCAGACGCCTCATTTGTGTGTTGGAAGGAATGTTCATGTTTTGGGTATGGGTTGGTGCTTCGTCCTTTATTCTTTTTTCTTGCATTTGTTTCTGTCAGAGCAGGCATATATTGATGGTTGTTATTTTCATGCTAAATAGATTAATGAAAACCAAGCCTTATTTTCATTCTAGATAGGTAACACGTAAGCTTCTGTTATACTAAAAACATTGGTCAAGCATGGGTCGTTACAAAAAAGTAAGCATAAATAATTTTGTTACCTTTGCTGGTTGAAAAGAACTTTAAATTTTTTGGTTTGATTTCATTGATTCTTCCAGGTAGTTGCTCACACTTTATTTAGTTGGTTTCACCAAATATGGCTGTAAATAGGAACTCTGGTTTCCACTCGGCATCTACCATGCTATGCTGCATGAAGGCCATTGGATATTCTTAAATTTTCATGGTGTTGTCAAGCATGTTGAATTTTTTTGAACAATTCTAGCAATGGCGGTTCTAAAATAAAATTGTTGCTCGTACTATTAACTTACATGAAAATCCTCATTGTCCTTGGTCAGTTCAATGCCATTCCAGTATTTTACAAACTGGACCACGAAGTGTCCGCATTGCATACCCTGTTGTTTTGGCACACAAACTCTGTTAGGCGTTTCTGCTATCCTGGACCAGTTTGATTCATTGTTAGCTTCTAGTTCCGCTTCTCCGTAATGCTTCTTCATCAGTGCATACATCCTTTTAATCTGTGATTACGGTTTACTTTTTTGTTGGATGCCGACGTTAAGATAAGTAGTGCAAGAAAAAAAAATCAAGGTTGAAAGCACCTACCAGTTCTGTGTGATCTTTATGGTGTTTTTCCATGCCTTACCGTTTGTGTATCTGTAATTCAATGAGTCAAGTATGTCGACGGAGCTCGTGTACTTGTTCAACACATAGACTATGTAGTGAGAAGCTGTGTTGTGAGGTATCATAATCTGCGTTGTTTGGAGACAGAGAGGGTTAAAGATCATTGTTGTTAGAATAACTAAATCTCATGTAAATGTGCAAGCTTAAGGAGAATGAATTTCGTATGTATACTTCTATTCAGTTTTAATTCTTAAGTTACCAGCTTTTTCTTTAAAAGTTCTTTCCCTCTTACAAGGGTTTCAAACTCTTTCAATGCTTCTTCCTCATTGAATTATCGTAGTTCTCCTTTTTTTAAGATCGAGGCCGAGCACAATCTACAGGAAAAAAGTTATGTACTTTTGTAATGATGCAAGTGTTTTTTTTGCAAGTTTATTTCATACATTTGCAAATTCTGCAGAGAGTATGGCTCTATTGCTTCTGTTGTATTGTTGCTGTTCTGTCCATTCTTCGAACAATGCATTTTGTCATGGAGCCCTCCACCTGTGCATCTCCTATTCGTAGCTGTTGCATCATGTTTTTTCCTATAATCCAATATTTTGCTTCGAGCTCTCATATACGTTTAGACTATAAGCAGAAAATGTTTACACAAAAAATAGAGTCGCTGGTTAGCTGGCTTTAAAGAGGGGTAACATTTCTTTTTAAAGAGGGGTAACATTTCTTTGTTTTCTGTTTTGAGAAGAGAAACTACTTACTCTCTGCATTTGTCTTGTCATTCCTTGCTCATTAGATATTCATGAAGTGTTATGGCCTTGTCCATACAATTGAAATCTCCTGGCACAAATGTTGGAATGTTGATTTTTCCATAGAGCATGCTCGATGGCTTCACCGGCCTCTTGATCGAGATTTTGTTTGCTGAGCTGTTCTCAGATGATTGAGCCATTGAAGGTTCTGCTGATTCTTGTTGCAAGCTTGCCAGATACTTCGTGCCTTTTTTTGTTGAATTCATGCTCTTCATCCTGAACGCGTGCTATTTTGATTTCATCGAATGAAAATCCTGTGTTTATAATATGATTGTATTGCTTTAGTTGGTCTGGGTCAAGGCTTAAAAGAAATTCATAAACTTCTTCATGCTTTTTTGTCATTTTGGGGGCTAAGAAGTCTAAAGAGACGGTGCTTGAGGTGCATTGCTGATCGTTTTTGGATCCTAGAGCAGCATCTTGTTTCTTTTTTATCAAGAATCTTTTGTTGTAAATTATTTTGGTCGCATGTTGCTGTTAATATGCAGTCTTGAAGAACGTGGTGTTTCTTCTGCTCAGAAAGCTGTCCTTGTCTAGTCGGTATGTCGTTGCTTCTGTTATCCTCTTTTAAAGCATTGCCTGTTTGTTCAAGTTGCTCTGTGCTGAGGATATTGCTGTTGATGTTTTGCTCGTTAGTGATGACAGTTACTTCTTTAGATTGGTGTGCTATTTTGTCATCTGGGGGTGGTCGATCTGGTTCTATTGGTGGATCCTTCTGTTTGTGGTTTGTGCAAGTTTCTTTGATGACGGCATGGCTGCTCACATGCATAAGCTTTTTGTGTTCACTGCATATGTCAATAACTTCTTGTCTTGGGTGGTTCTCACGTGCATAAGTTTTTCCTTGGGCTCGGGAATTGGCGGAAACTCTTCTAGTACGTAACATTCTATCCGTTGCATTTCTTTGTCTCCCATATCGACTTGAAATTTCAGCATATCTATTAGAATAAAAAAAATCTTATTAGTATCTGGTAGGCTGACAAAATTGCGAGGCTTTGTTTCTGAAAATTTCTCGAATGCTTATTTTTTCTAGGAAGACTAACCTGTTGTAATGATAGTGCGATATTGCCTCTGTGTTGGCTGGTTAGTTGATATAGATTTTTTCCTCAACTCTGGTACTTGTTCTGCCTTTAAGGCCAATGTTGTTCCATCTTGGAAGTAGTGCTTCACATTCATGTACATATAGAATGTGCAGTCCAATCTGCATGTGGAGGAATTATTGGTTATTATCGCTGGCCTCTGTCATGAAAATACCTTCTATTATAGAGGAATGGCAGTAGTAAATGTTGCATTGAAAAAAGAAACAAGAGAAATGTTGGAAGTGTTTACGTGTCCCCTCCTTGAAGTGGCACTTGCATTTTGACTTTTTTGAAATGGTCGATACTTCTTTGTAAAAGCTGGAGCTCTGTGTTTATGTGCTTCCAGATTTTCTTTAATTTCCTGGTTACAGTGTTGAAGAATTCTATTGTGCCTGGATATGCAGTTGAAGAGTCAAGGAGTTCAAAGCACTATTTTTCCATGTTAACTGTAACAGTGAAGTAGTGACCGATAGTTTCGTCTTTCTTAAACCCGCGTATCGAACATGGTAGAAGGAACTGCAAAAACACATAATAAAAATAAAACATTTGAAAATCTCTCTTAGATTTATACATGATTTGTTGGTCATAAAGGAGAATTTTGTAGACGTAATTGGATTTTGTTTTTGCACCAGATGCATCCATGCATTTTTATAATCAATTTGTTTATTATTATCGTGTAAGCATTCATGATGGTCAGTGGAACGATGGTGGAAAGGTGGTTGTGGTCGGCGGCGCAGGACATGAATGAAAATAACCGGACAGAGATTTTATGTCTGTGTGGAAGACGCAAAGGAGGAGTTTGGCTCGACCCCTATGAGGATGGTCATTCGATGGCGCACCTTCTCACGACTGGTTTCATGGATGGCTATACTTGGTGGATAGTTGAAGGTGATGAAGATGATGATGATGATGAGGACGCCGACAGGGTAGGCAATGATGTCACGGGGCAAGACAAAGAGATGACCTATAGTGGCGGCGGAGGAGGGGCCGGACATGGCGGCGGGGAAGAGGGCCGGAAATAGCGGCGGAGCTGAGGCCGAACATGGCGGCGGCGAAAACATGGACTACACGCCGCAGACTTCGTCGCTACTACGTTCAATCATGCGGGACCCTCATGTTCAGGAACTGCTTCGCAAGGAGACAAGTACTAATAGAGTTGCTTCTAGAGAGGAGGCCAAGCTGGAGCAAATGCTGGTAGACACGAACACTTCATTGTATGATGGTTGCAATCCCGAGGTGAACCACTTGAGTTTCACGCTCGAACTTCTGAAGACAAAGGCTAAAAACAAATGGACCAACACTAGCCTTGATGAGCTTCTCAAATACCTAAAGGACGTCCTTCCCGCGGGGAATCTATGTCCTACTAGTGTGGATGAGGCAAAGAAGGTCATGTGCCCTCTTGATCTGCCGCACATTAGATACCATGCATGCATCAATGATTGCATAATTTATCGGAAGGAGCACGCAGAAAAAACCAGCTGTCCGGTGTGCAATGCTTCTTGATACAAGAAGGCCAGAAAGAAATCTCCCTAGAAAGTTGTATGGTACTTACCGATCACTCCCCGTCTGCAATGTTATTTTGTAGATCCCAAGGAAGCAAAGCTCATGCGTTGGCACACGGAGAGGAAAAAGCCCGACGATGGAGATAACCCGAAGCTGAGACACCTCGCGGATGCAAGCCAGTGGAGAGCTTTCAGTGGTGAATATCGATATTTCACATGTGATGCAAGGAACATCATGCTTGGCGCGTGTACCGATGGCATGAATCCGTTTGGTAACCAGAACACCAACCATAGCACATGGCCCGTGTTTGTTTGGATGTACAACATCACCCCCTGGGTGTGCATGAAGTCAAAGTACATACACATGAGAATGTTGATTCAAGGGCCGAAACAACCAAGAAATAATATTAACCTATATTTGGGGCTGCTTCAATAGGAGTTAGACATATTATGGAAAACACCGGCCAAGATATGAGACGCCAGTGAAGGCGAGTATTTCAATATGAGAGCTGCGTGGTCACGACGGTGCACGACTATCTCGGTTACATATATGTCGCAGGCCAGGTATGCCACAGATATTGCGGATGCATGCGGTGCATGGATGATACGACGCCTCAGCAGCTAACGTCAATGAAAGAAGGCGAGTCTGGGAAAATCGTGTACATGGAGCATCGAAGATAGCTCGAGAAGGACGACCCGTCAAGAAACCATGGAGATCTATTCAATGATGAGGCTGAGCATCGAGGATCTCCACGTAAGAGGAGTGGCACCGAAATCAATGAGCTATTGAAAAACTAGGAACAATGCCCTGCGCTGGGAAAGACGATGAAAAAGGCGCCAGAGCCGCTGCTGAAGGTATGGAAGATGATGTCTGTTTTCTGGGACTTGGAGTACTGGCACAAACTCGACATGCCTCATTGCCCTGATCAAATGCATATCTGTAAGAATGTCCTTGAGAGCTTGCTTGCGACACTGATGAACATGGCGGATAAGACCAAGGATGTGCCGAAGGCAAGAAAAGACTTGCAAGATTTGAAAATTAGGGCAGATCTGCACATGCCTACCCGTAAAAAGTAAGAGGAGACAGAGACGGAGGCGCGGGAGAAGAAGGGAAAAAAGTAAAGGAGGGGATTATTGCCCCCCTTCTTACTTCACCTTAAGTCCGGCTGAGATCGGTCAATTCTCCAAGTGCCTTACCGGAATCAAAGTTATTTCCGGTTACTGTGGGAAGATAAGCAGAGTTTTAGACACGAAGAAGAAAAGGTTCAGCGGGATGAAGTCCCATGATTGTCATGTGATGATGACGCAGATACTACATGTTGCCCTTAGAGGGATAATGGATAGGCACGTCTGTGACAAGCTTATTGGTCTCTGCAACTTTTTCGACGCCATCTCTCGAAAGTCGATCAGTGTGAAGAAGCTCTGAAGGCTACATGAAGAGATCATTGTGATACTAAATGAGCTTGAGATGTACTTCCTACCCGCGTTCTTTGACGTCATGGTGCATCTGTGTGTCCATATTGTGGACGACATAATAGACCTGGTGCCGTCATTCCCGCACTACATGGTGTCGTTTGAGAGGTTGAATGGGGTCGTCAAAGGATTCGTTCGTAACATGTCCCGTCCGGATGGAAGCATCATCTAGGGCTATCTGACACAAGAGTGCATCTCTTTCTGCGAGAATTATCTATATGGCGTAGACAGGCTTGGTGTTGGTTTTCCTGTTAAGAAGCATGTTGGGAGGCTCGAAGGAGAAGGTCACTACAACGGTCGCTGGGAACTGCATGTGGGTTACTCGGATTGATGCAACGACTTTGACATAGCAAACTTAGTAGTGCTACATCACCTAGACGAGGTAGATCCTTTCGTAACACTCCACAAAGAAACCATCACAAAGAAGTATCGTGACCATGGGCTATGCAGTACAGACGCCGAAGTTACTAGAGAGCACAACTCCACTTTCCTGCATTGGTTCAAAGAGCATATTCTTGCTAATCCCCCGGAAGAGGGCTCTAATGACGCATTGCTCATATACGCCTTAGCACATGGCCCCGCGGCCAACCTCATGACCTATCAGACATACGATATCAATGGATACACGTTCTACACGCAGTCCAAATATATGAACATTGATTTTCAGAACTCAGGGGTGGCGATGGAATGCATGACTGGCGACAACGGCGCAACTAAGAGATTCTATGGAAGGGTCGAGGAGATCTGGGAGCTTGACTACTCTGGACTGCACAACGCGACAATGTTCCGTGTCAGATGGGCTAAGAATGTCAAACGAGAAAATCGGTATTTCACTACCATGTCTATACCCGAAGCCAAGAGCGCTACCATGAACGCCATCGCAAAAAACGAGCCATGGGTACACGATAAGCAATCCTAGCCATGTTGTCGTGAGGAGAGGCAAAAGGAACGTCATTGGAATGGATGAAGTCACCAGCGAGGAAGACTACGACCAGTACGGCAACCCGATGAGGGAAGATGACAATGACGATGAAGTATACGTCAGAAGAATAATCAATACTACGTTACCTAAGAACAATCATACTCCATGGAAAAGGAAAAGTTGCAATGAGGGGCTCAATTATTCGTCAATGAACAAGAAGGGAAAGAAGCTCACTCAAAAACGGAAACGCCGACGCTGAGAAACCGTTATGGGTCAAATATTGTAATATATATGTTCCTATTTCCTATTTTGTATGCACACTTAACTATTATGGGTCAATTGATGTAATATATATGTTCTTATTCGTATGCACACTTAACCGTTATGGGTCAAATGATGCAATATATATCGCCCTAGTTATGTACATTGTATCAATGGAAAAGAAAAGAAAAGAAAAAATAGAAAAGTAAAAGAAAAAGAAATGAAAAAGAAAAAAGAAAAAAGAAAAGGAAAATAAAAAGAAAAAAAATTGAAAAAATAGCAGTAGCGCTGTTTGAAGAAAAGCGCTATAGCTACGTTAGGTAGCAGTAGCGCTGTCTAAGAAACGCGCTATAGCTACTTCAAATAGCAGTAGCGTTGTTTTCGAAAACACGCTACTGCTACGTTGAGATAACCCCCCGCACACTACTAGGGAAAAGCCTATACACAGAATCTTACTAGTAGCGAGGGTCCTCGCTACTGCTACTTACTAGTAGCGCAGGTTTTTAAACCTCGCTACTACTAAGTTGATAGCAGTAGCGCGTGTTTTAACCCTCGCTACTACTAAGCGGTCTCTACCGTGCCCCCCGGGACATGCCATAGTAGTAGCGCAGGTTTTTAACCCTCGCTACTACTAAGTTGATAGCAGTAGCGCTGGTTTTTAGCCCCTCGCTACTACCGTGGTGCCATAGTAGTAGCGAGGGGTAAAAACCCGCGCTACTACTAAAGGTCCCATTTTCAAACTCTACCCCCTGGTGGATCGCCTTTTCAATTTAAAAAAATAAAAGAAAATGATGAAAATGTAAAAATAAATAAAATAAAATAAGTTTCCCATGTGATATGTGGTCTAGTTGTTGGGAAAATTTGCAAATATGAATTTCAACTTTATTTGCAAAATCTCTCGAGAATTTGTAAAAATGGGCATAACTTTTGCATACTAACTCGGATGAAAAAGTTTTTTATATGAAAAATCATCTACTCGAAAAGTTACATCCAAATTTAACGGGGGAACCCCGTTAAACATTTTCAAAATCCTCAAAAACCTAACAGAAAAAAAGTTACGGGGCTTTTAAGATCTGGAGGCAAAAAAATTCATCAAATTTCAGTTTTTTTGTTTTTGTTAAATCTGGTCAAACTATGGTCAAACTAATTATTCAAGAATATTAGTGTTACTAAATAATTATTTTAGTTTTTTTGAATTTTGGTCAAATCTAGTCAAACTATGGTCAAATCTGGTCAATGGTCAAACTATGGTCAAACTAATTATTCAAGAAATATTAGTGTTACTAATTTTTTAGAACAATAGTTTCAAATTCAAACAGTGAAATGTGTGACTTCATGCTCAAGCTAAATTCCCGAGGTTAATAGGATTGACATCTTACTATTGTCAGGAAAACAACAACTGCAGACTTGGAAACGAGGGAGAATAGAACCCGGAGCGTGCTCAGGCTGGAGTAGTGAGAGGATGGGTGACTGTCCGGGAAGTTAGATGATTTGGAATGATGAGAGGTGATTAGAGATTAAATTGAGCAGCGATGAGGGTTGATTAGAGATTTGAGGTTAAAATAATTCAGAAATTTGAAAATTAGGGAAAAAATCGAATTTTTTTTTGAAAAAATTCAAAAAAAAATCAGAGATTAGAGATTAGTAGTAGCGCGGGTTTTTACCGACGCTACTACTAAAGGACGTAGTAGTAGCACGGGTGGCACCCACGCTACTGCTATACGTTAGCTGTAGCGCCTTATTAGTAGCGCCGGCCCCCGCGCTACTAATAGGCCCAAAACCCGCGTTGCTGCTAGGCTTTTCCCTAATAGTGGCAGGCTTCCCTCCTCTGCTTCCTCCCTCAAATCCCAACCCCCCCTCTCTCTCTACGCTCGCAGCCAGAGCCCGTACCCTTGCCCACGCCGCCGGAACCCCTGCCGTCGAGCATTGCCGGAGCCCCTCCCCTCGAGCATCGCCAGAGCACTTGCCGCCGGAGCCCTCGCGGCGTCGCCGCCACGCCTCTAGTGCGCCAGTCTCGCCATCACCCGCCTCGTCGTTACCACGCCACCGTCTCCCCCGACATCCACCGCCGCGCCAGCCTCATCCCTTCCTCCTCCACCTCCCCACAGTCGTCTCCCCCAACAACCACCTCCCCGTTGTAAGCCCTCCTCTCCCCTCCCCACTTCTCTCTCTGCTCTCTGTCATTTGAACCCTAGGTTAGTTAGGATCGATTATGAACCCTAAGTGACATTTGAACCATAGGTTAGTGCCATGTATACCCTACGTTAGTGCTAGATTATGAACCCTAGTTAGGATTAACCCTAGTTAGTATGAACCCTAGGTTTCAAATTAGGACATAAATTTAGCTAGGTTTTGAAATTAGGACAGAAGTTTATATAGGTTTCAAATTAGGACAGAAATTTAGGGTTAGGTGTTTTCGGTGTAGCTAAAAGAAAAAAAACAGAATTGATTATATAGGTTTCTTGCATTTTCTTCAAGTTCTACAGAATGTTGATTCATGTGATATTTGGACATGTGGTATTTTGGACATGTGTGATTTGGAAAATGATGGTTATGTGCAGGGTAAATGATCCGAGTGGTCTATGTTTCATCGGAATGTTGATTCATTTTTGTTCCGATGGAATTCAGGAGTTCGATATGTCCACTTTTTAGCAAAGGTCATGCCGAAATTTCCCGTGAATTTTGTAATGACTTGTGCTAGAAAGTAGGCATATCGAGTGCCGGGATTTGCTGCGATGGGAATGAAACGGCATTCTGGCAAACCATATACCTTTTCTTAGGTCATTAGTCAAAGAATTAAACGAGGAGACTTAATCGTAGGAAACATGTCGAACAGCGAAGAAAATGGGCATTCTGACCACGATGGAGAGGAGATGGATTATGAGTGTGAACAAAACTACCTCGACTATTTGTCTGCTAAGCGTAGTCCAGGTTTGCAGGGCGGCCTCGATGATGGTACTAAAATCGACATTGACAGTGACGGCACCAACACCGATGGCGGTGCCAAGACCGGCGGGGAAGGTACCGGCGCCGAAGCCGCTAATGAAAAGAGGAAGCAAAAGAAGTAGAGGATACGAAAACCTAACAAACTCGGCATCAGACGACCGGTGATTGCAAAGATGGCCCCTGGCAAGTTTGAGCCATTAGAGCCGGAAGAACCTCACAAGTGCTACGGGAACCAAGTCGGATGCATCCTGTGGGAAACCGTGAGCATCAACGACGATCACTTAAGGGGTAAAGAACATTTGATGCAGTTGCTCCTAACGAAGCTGCACAAGAGATTCAAGTTCCCCGACCGGGATGACGACATATAACACATGTGGGATGATCCGAAGATGAAAAAGATTAAGAATCACGCCATGGGCATGTTCAACAATGATTTGGCCTCCCGGAGAGGGAGGTTGAAACAAGCTATTGAGGCTAAAGAACCCATGGCCAAGATTCTGGAGGAAAATCCGTCACTTACGGAAGAGGAGTTCCAAAAGTTCAAGGACACTTGCGCTACCGAGGCAGCCAAGGCTAAGGCTGCGAAATTCAAGAGCCTTCAACAAAGGAACACGGGGAACCAATGCCTCGGAAGCCGTGGCTACCTTGGCAAATGGCCCATATGGGATAAGGATGACGTGGAACATGAAGTTGCGGGTCTCCCAGACCCCTTCGCGAAGTTCACCAACCCCTTGGAGCGTGACTTCATCAGGTCCCGCTACAAGTGGGACATGGAAAAGAACATTTTTTGCATAGACCCGATCACGAGGAAATTGATTATAATACTGGTAATTATCTCTTACCACCTTACATTTAGCTTCTAATCAAGTTGACTACACATTCGTAAACGGTTCACATTCCTTCCGCAGGACAAGCAACACAAGCTTGCAGCCGAAAGCCATTCTTCGTCGATGAGGCCCAAGTGGAACACCCCTCTCAACCAGGCCTTGAACGAACTTAAGGGACACCCTTTGGGCTAGCGGCCGCGATATGGACGTGTGCACGGCGTCGGAGATGGCGCCAAGTGGAAGGTCTTTTACAACGACTGTCCGGAGGCCAAGAAGCAGAAAAATAAGTTCAGTCAGGCGGACATAGATGAGAAGGTGAAGCATGCGTTCGAGAAAAAACAAGCCGAGGACGCGAAAAAAGCAGCTAAGGAGAAAAATGGGTTGCTACAGCAGGCAGTCGATGCAGCTGTAGCCGCCTGCAGAAATGATTTCTCTACTAACTTGATCCCGGCCGTCATCAACTGGACGAGGGAAAATCCAGAGAAGATGGTAGATGATTTCCCCATGCCCAGCTTCGTCGGGAGCAACTCGATGAACATCACAACCGCACCATCACCTGCTCACACAACTGCTCCTGCTCCCGCACCCGCACCCACACCCGCTCATAGCAGCACGTCTGTAGTATCTGGCACGCTAGGCGGGCCTTCGTCTTTGGCTGAGCTCAATGCGCTCACGGTAATTACACATCGCACCAACATATATCTAGAACGTTCCGTTTTCGTTGCCTATCGAATGTTTAACGCTGCAGGCATGTCTTTGCAGGTCAACGAAACCCTGTGCACCATACTCTACTTGATCAAAGGCCAGAAGGTGGACATGGGAAAGGAGGTGATAACAAAGCCCTTGGAACTGACATTCCACGGCCAGCCGATACCTGCTAGCCACTTCAGGGTTGCCTTGTCGAGTATGAAATCAGGGCACGAGGATTTGCCTCCTCCAGTGCGGATCAGGACAAAGGACGACGAGACCCCGCCGCGGCTTGGAAACTGCAAAGGGTTGGATGCTACTATGGCCGAATAATCTTGTTCGTGTAGAGGCGGCCGAGAGCATGCCAATAACCAAACATCAGCAAGCAGGTATGAACACCACCACCCCGCCTACGCAATTACCAGCGCCTGTAGTGCCGGGTGAGAGCGTCGAACGACGCGACGAAGGGGGTCCAATAGTGGCTGATGTAATTGCCCCCGTAGAACAAAGAATGGATGATGAGATGGACGAGGATGACCCTCTTTAGTTCCTCAATACAGGTGCCTATGACATGACTTAGAAATGACGAGTCAGCCATATAACGACTCGGGCTATCAGCATGCTGATGAGGAGATGGATGGTGTGCCCGGGCAGGAATGTCCTAGCAGGGTTGATTGCAAGAAGTCTCTCTTCATGTAATCCTCACAGGACATGCCTGAAGATGCCGCCCCAATGCAGGCTCAACTAGCCGAGGGTCGTACAGTGCTTAGCCCGACAACACTAGGGCAGGCGTTAAGGAAAGGTTTGGATGGTCAGCCCAAGAGAAAGGAGAGGAGGAGACCGGCGAAGAAAGGCTCTGCTGCCTAAAAACAAGCTAGAGCACATAGCAGCCAGACCGGATTCAGAAGAACATGTACCCGTCAAAGGTGCGTCCATGTTCCATGTCACGGGTGAGCCGATACTACAAAACCGCTAGAGGCCATATCAGGGGATCTCAGGAGACTGCACGACCATGTGCTGTCGACTGAGTTAAGCCTACTAGCCTCGAAGGATCCAAGATATCCAACATACATGGCTCATGTGCCTGAGGGGAAGTGCTACATTGAGACACGGCCCACGGAGGTGTTCTTCCTGTAGTTTGAGCATATCTTCGAGATGTTTCTGACCAGGCGGCTCGATTTTACAATCGTCCGCCTGTTTGCGCTACATATAAGCTCCATCATGAAGAGAGAACAAGTCTTGCAAATCTGTGTGGCGGATCGATACTACATGCATGAGTCCTTCTTGAGTGACGACCACTTTGAGCGTAAAACTGCTAGGGAGTACCTCGAAGACTTCATGATATAGAATAAGGACCAGGAAATTGCCCTCCTGCCTTATCATCCAATGTAAGCCAGTGCCGGACAACCCTTTCGTACATTTCAATCATTCCTTCTCACTCATATGGAAAATAATTTGAGGTATTTTTCCCTGCAGCAACCAGCGCGCCATGCTTATCATTCTTTACCAGCGAGTCTCCCACACCGTGTATTTTGACCCTACCAGAAACTACGAGAAGGACTACACCCACGGAATGAATATTCTAGATGATTCTCTCCAAGGCTTCAACTTGAGGGGTGGCTACCTGTAGATCAGGAAACAAAGGAACCGCAAGACGGGTTTCTCCCATAAAACTAACTTCTGCTGCATCCATGTCTCGAAACCAAGCAGGAACGATGGATTCTACCTCCTCCATCTCATGATGGAGTTCAGAAGGGATCACCAAAAGCTTCGCATGACAACCAGAAGCGATGATCATATTCGCAAGTGGGTAGAATCTCAAGGACAAGCGGATTATAAACTTAGAGATGACTTCTTTCGCATCCAGAGGGACATTGCGACGATCATCATGAAAGAAGTGGTTGAAGAGAAGGGGATATTCCACCACGGCCCTATATCACGAGCTGACATCCGAACTCACATAGGAATGCAATGTCAGGACCTCACGCCATTCAAGAAGCTAGGGTGCATCCTCGATGATACGGATGAATGGAACTTCTAGTTATTTACAATGCCAATGATGATGATATGTGTTGGTTGAACGTGTATACTTTCTGTAGCGATGAAACTTTGTGATGTCCACAGTCCCTGCCAAACTTGCGTAATGCTACTTTGTTAGTGGGTACGATGACCTGCGTACCTCTAGTTAATTAGTTTGCCTATGATGAAACTTGATTATTTATGTTTACTATACGTTGCATCTATTTGCTAACCCTTTCTTTTTCGTGTTGCTCAAGTATATTTTGTTGCATATGATTGTGCATTCTCTTGATAAAGATGTATCTCTAACAGGTACCTAGATCCTTGATGGCGAAGAAGAAGTTCTATGTCGTGTACACATGCAAGGTTACGGGAGTGTACGATGAGTGGCCCGAGTGTCAAGCGCAAGTGGATCGGTTCTCGGGCGCTAGCCATAAAGGGTTCAAAAGCAGACAAGAAGCAGAAGCCAGCTACTTGAGGTTCACGCTAGCGCGAGAGAGGAATCATAACCGCCACCACATGTACTACATAGTTCTGCTCTCACTCATAGTGATAGCTCTTCTCATGTAGATGGTTGTTTATATGGATGACGATGTAGTTGCAAGTATTCAAGACTTGTTTCGCTATTTCAAGATGATGACGAGAGACCACTTTGTGTTGGATGATGATGATGATGATGACATGATTTAATAAGACTATTTGTATGTGTATGCTATGATTACATTTGTATGTGTATGATATGCTAGAGATTATTGTGTAAAGCATGTACAAATACAAAAGAAATATGCAGAAAAAAAATCAGAAACTAATAAAACTACCAGTAGCGAGGGGAATGAAGTTAGGAGTAACTTGCACTTAGCAGTAGTGTTTCTTATGGTAAAGCGCTGCAGCTATTAGCAGTAACACGTTCACCTGAAGCCCTCTACTGCTACCCATGTATAGAAGTAGCGCCATATCAGTAGTGCGGGACCCCGCGCTACTGATACACCTTAGACCCGCGCTACTGCTAGGCTTTTCCCTAGTAGTGCAATCTGGTTTTTATTGGCCCACCCTACTCTTTTCAAAGATGCCTGTAAGTTTGTTTTATCTTGTGATGAATGCCAAAGAATTGGTAAACATCAGGAAATGCCAATGAACTATTCACTTGTTGTTGAACCATTTGATGTTTGGGGTTTTGATTATCTGGGACCTTTTACTTCCTCCAATGGGTATACACATATTTTGGTTCCTGTTGATTATGTCACAAAGTGGGTAGAAGCTACTCCAACTAGTAGTGCTGATCATAACACCTCCATTAAAATGCTTAAAGAAGTTATTTTCCCAAGGTTTGGAGTCCCTAAATATTTAATGACTGATGGTGGTTCACACTTTATTCATGTTGCTTTCCGAAAAATGCTTGCTAAATATGATGTTAACAATAGAATTGCATCACCCTATCATCCTCAATCTAGTGGTCAAGTTGAACTTAGCAATAGAGAAATAAAATTAATACTACAAAAAATTGTCAATAGGTCCCGAAAGAATTGGTCTAAGAAACTTGATGATGCACTTTGGGCCTATAGAACGGCTTATAAAAATCCTATGGGTATGTCTCCATATAAAATGGTTTATGGGAAAGCTTGTCATTTGCCTCATGAGTTAGTACATAAAGCATATTGGGCAACTAGATGAATGGAGAACCCAAGCTTATGAAAATGCCAAACTATTTAAAGAAAAACTTAAAAGATGGCATGACAAAAGAATCCAAAAGCGGGAATTAAAAGTTGGTCAACATGTTCTTTTGTACAATTCTCGTTTTAGATTCTTTGCAGGAAAACTTCTTTCCAAATGGGAAGGACCATATATCATTGAAGAAGTTTATTGCTATGGAGCTATCAAGATTAATAATGTCGAAGGTACCAACCCGAAGGTGGCCAATGGACAAAGAATTAAACACTATATTTCGGGTACGCCTATTAATGTTGAAACTAACACTATCCAAACAATGAAACTGGAGAAACACATAAAAGAAACCTTCCATAACACTCCAGAACCATGAAAAGGAAAACGTATGTGATACGGTAACTAAACAGTCTCCGAAAAATCCGCAATTTTTTTTCTATCAGTTTTGGAATATTAGAACAAATAGGAAAAATAAGAAACAACCGGGAAGGCAACCCAGGTTCCCACGAGACACTAGGGCACGCCAGCCCCACCTGGCGCGTCCTGGTGGGTGGTCGGCCCCTCGGGCACTCTCCCGACTCCGTTTTTCTTCCATGTGCTTGTTTACCAAGATAAAAAAATCTTTATATATACCCCCAGATGATTTGACCGCCGCATCACGGAGAAATCCTCTGTTCTTGTTTTGTGTTGTTTTCCCGTCCGATCTATCAAGCCATGCATCATGTCTTCTCCCTCCTCCAACATTGAAGAAGGCGATGCTTGGTTGCTACAGGTGGAGTTAAGGGGAGAGGGGACTGAGGAGATCGCCATGGAATAAGATGAAGGGAACTTGCTTGGAGTTCACCATCCAGCCTCCGAGAGGGGCACATTGGTCCGCATCTCCACTTTTCCTAATCCCCATCAAGCCATGAGATCAACGAATGATCAAGAGAGACCTGAAGAGCAAGAAGGACTCACTCCAATGAGGCCTTTGCACATGTTACATCGAAACAACTTTCACAATTTGATTCACAACTATGGGCTTGAAAATACTCCTCGTGTGCACACACCGTCCAATTGGGACATATCTCGTCCAAGGGAAAGTTGCTTCATCGAACAAGAACACTGAGTTGCTTCATCGAGCCCTCCGAGAAATTCAAATTTGAGGGAGGCACTCATGAGTATGTTGGAGAAAAAGACTACCTCATCTTCATCACCAAAGAGGGATACTTGAGTACATGGGTATGGGCACTCCCCTTGGCTTGTGCCAAGCTTGGGGGATATGCCCCGGTATCGTGTCACCATCACTTTTGTTACCTTTACCTATCTTAGTTCGATCATCAGTCATTCCGTGATTTAGTTGAATAAAAGTTTAGTATTATCTATTTTTGAGTGCTAGTTTCGTGATCTATCTATCTATATAATTGAGTGAGAGTTATATAAAAAAGTTTGTTTGAGTTTTTGCTTCTTTACTTTTCTGTTTCAATCAAAATAAAGAAAATAATGAAAAAGGTTCATATGCTAATCTTATGGTAAGTAATGACATCACATAAGGAAAAGTATAAGTGGTAAAAAATATTGAAAGTTGACAAACATAACATTGGTCAATGATGCAATTCATGAAAGAATTAACAAGTGAAGAGAAGATTCACATGCAAATACACTATCTTTGAGATATTTTATGATTGTGATCCCCCACTAGATATCTGATGCCTAAATTGTTGACGTTGGACAAGGAAGACAACGTAATGATTTATGTTTGTTCATGTTCACATAGAAGTTATAGTCATAGATCCTTCAACATGTTGTGCTTGCTCAATATCTTTGCTAGCCAAAAATCCGTACTAAGTAGAGATAGTACTTGTGCATCCAAAATCCTTAAACTGAAATCCATGTTTTGAGAGTCCACCATATCTACCTAGGGAATGATCAAGATCCTTAAAGTAAGTTGTCATCGGTGCAAAAAGGCAATAAAAATTCCTCCTAAATGTGTTTGATCCTTTAGTGTAAGGGAAAATAAGCGTTGTATGAACTTGTGATGGCAAAGTAATAAAAGCGACGGACTGCAAAATAATGGTTGCTATCATAAGGGGCAATATAACATGACATTCTTTTGCATTAAGAGATTGTGCGTGCAAAACCAAAAAGCGCATGACGACCTCTGCTTCCCTTTGCGAAGGGCCTATCTTTTACTTGTATGCAAGAGTCAAAGTATTTTCCTCTATTCCTTTTTATTTTCTCTTTGGCAAGCATCATGTGGTGGGGAAAGATCTAGGCACATATATCCAGTTGGATATGAGTGAGCATGAGTTATTATTGTTGACATCACCCTTGAGGTGAATAAGTTGGGAGGCAAAACTATAAGCCGCTATCTTTCTATGTGTCCGGTTGAAACTTTTTGCTCATATATATGATGTGAGTGTTAGCATTCATAGAAGATTAAATGATGGTTGAGTATGTGGACTTGCAAAAAGGCTCTGATACGAGACCCTTCCTGAAAATATGCTGAATTGTAGTTGCAAAGTTGACAGAGAACATAGTTTGTTAGTTTTCGATAAAGTTTATGCTTACTACTCGATGTTGTGATGAATTGTTACTTGTTCATGAGAAGCTACATGATGAAGTTTTATGACAAAGTTTGTTCCTGTTACAATAACATGCATGGTGCTACTATGTCTGTATTTTGTGTTTATCGACACCTCTCTCTCAAAACATGTGGCATGATTTTCGATATCGGCTTTCTCTTGAGGACAAGCGAGGTCTAAGCTTGGGGGAGTTGATACGTCCATTTTGCATCATGTTTTCCCACTATTATTTATATTGTTGTATGCTTTATAACACTTCATGGAGTAATTCAAATGCCTTTTCACTCACAATATGCAAGGTTTACCCAAAGAGGGAGAAAGCCGACAGCTGGAATTCTGGAGCTGAAAAGCTATGTCAGAGATACCTATTCTGCACATCTCCAAATGAGCTAAAATTTTACGAAGAATTATTTTGGAATAAATAAAAAAATACTAGAGAAAAGAACTACCATATATAGTGGGGCTTCTAGGTGCCCACAAGACACCAAGGCGCCTCCCCCTCCAGGCGCGCCTTGGTGGGTGGTGAGCACCCTGGCCCACCTCAAGTGCCCATCTTCTGGTATTTAAGGACTTTTAACCTAGAAAAAAATAAATAAGAGGAGGAATTTCGGGATGGAGCGCCGCCGTGTCGAGGCAGAACTTGGGCAGGAGCACTTTTACCCTCTGGCAGAGCGATTTTGCCGAGGGAACTTCCCTCTCGGAGGGAGAAATCTAAGCCATCATCATCACCAACAACCCTCTCATCTTTGGGAGGCCAATCTTCATCAACATCTTCAACAGCACCATCTCATCTCAAACCCTAGTTCTTCTCTTGTGTTCAATCTTTGTACCAGAACCTCAGATTGGTACATGTGGGTGACTTGTAGTGTTGATTACATCTAGTAGTTGATGCTTTATGGTTTATTTGGTGAAAAATTATATGTTCAGATCCATTATGCTACTTAGTACCCCTCTGATCATGAGCATGGACATTATTTGTGAGTAGTTGTCTTTGTTGTTGAGGCCACAGGAGAAGTCATGTTGCGAGTAATCATGTGAATTTGGTATTTGTCCGATATTTTGATGATATGTATGTTGTGATTCCCTTAGTGGTGTTATGTGAACGTCGACTACATGAAACTTCACCATCTTTGATGTGCCCCCCAATGCCAAAGGTTTACTTGGGTGCTCTCCAACTGTTGAAACTGTTGAACAAAAGACAAGCACATCCATTTGTTTTGATGCAAATACACGAGAGTGTTCATGTTATAATCTTCCGACCATGTTACAACTTGGATCTTTCTGCTTTGAGGTTTCACCGATCCAGCCAAAGAAGGATACAGTGAAGCCAAACTTCAGGACTCCTCTGACATGAATTAACATCGGTATTACTTTTCATGTCCGGTGGATTAGTGCCAAGCTTGCAGGCAAATAAATGGTTATTTAAGTCTAAATTGGCAATATGTGATCAACGTGGCCAGATGGATTAATTAGTTTTCTAATTAAAGGGTACTACTTAGAGTTTTTTGAGCATCAGTACAGACACAAGCACTCATATACACGCGCATACACTCACCCCTATGAACGCACACACGCACACCCTACCCCTATGAGCACCTCCGAAAGACTGAGCCGACATATCATCTTGAGATTTACGAAGTCACCGTAGGCGCCTCGTCGTCGACGGGAACGTCTCCTCCCACTGAATGCGCATCACCGGAAATCCTGAAATAAATCCAGGAATAAATGCGAGCACCAGGATTTGAACCCTGGTGGCCTGGGGATACCACAGTCCCTCTAACCATCCAACCACAAGTTGGTTCGCACTACTTAGAGTTGAGTTCACGTACAAGTTGAGGTTAGCTAGTCTAGCTTTTCTCTCCGAGATGTAAAAGGAGAGTATATCGCCTGTTAGTTTAGGTCATCGAGTCGGTTAGGTATTTTAGGCCCTTATGGCCCATGTTAGCTTGATATAAAGAGAGTCCTGAGTCTTGTACGGGGACCAGTTTTTGGAAGTTGAATAAAAATAGTAGAAAATGCCTCGCGGCGAGGGGCACCCAAGATGCGTTATTGCGATTCCTAGGGTTTCGTTGCAGCTGTGCCTGTGTTGATCTCGTATCAATATTCGGTATAAGTTTACTCCTTTGGCTTCTTGCTATCTCGGTTGGATCCAAAGGTTTCTCTTCTTCTACGTTTGTCTGTGTTTTCTCTATGATGCTTGTTGCCGCTGTTCATTGATATTTTGCAAGTACCGTGAAGGATCGGACCAACCAGCGACTCATCTGCTAGTCGAGTCTTATCAAGTGGTATTCAGAGCTAAGGTTGTTCGCGGTACTATATTGATCAAGATGTCAACCTCGGTTAACACAGATGGCGAGGCTGCTGCTGATTCTGAGGAAGTTGTACGTCCAGTGTACGCGGATGATATTCCTCAGAATATTCGGGATGGTATTGACCACACGTGCAACTATGTCAAACAATGTCATGACATGCTCGAGGTGAAGCTTGGCAAAAGGATTGATGTTTTGATCGCCCGGTTCGATGCTTTGGCGGACACCATCAATACACTGACGACTAATTCCACACAACCACCGGCTGCTCCGGTTGCTCCATTGAGTTATGAACCACCGGCTCGCGACGGACATGCTGGCATGCATGATCGCCGTCTGGCGGCACAACCACATGCTAGAGATGATGGCCTCGATGACGGCGTTGACCATGAGGCAGCGGGGTACGCGCCACGACCACGACACTATGAGCCCCGTCCTGAAACTTCCGTTCGTGGAGGAGTGCATGACCGAGTTGGTCAAGCTGTGTGTGGGCCTTTGGATGATGGAATTGGGCGCATAAAAATTTCAGTTCCTTCGTTCTCTGGCAAATGCGAACCAGAAGGCTATTTAGAGTGGGAGATGCATGTTGATCAAATTTTTGACGCCAATCATTATAGTGAAGAGAAGAAAGTTCAACTTGCTGGAACTGAGTTCACCGGTTATGTGCTGATATGGTGGAATCAAATTTGTCGTTCAAGACATCGCCCGACGACTTGGAGAGGGATGAAAGAATTTATGAGGCGACGTTTTGTTCCTGAGCACTATAGAAGAGATATGTACAATAAGTTGCAGCGGCTCTCTCAAGGTAATATGAGTGTAGATGAATATTACAAGGAGATGGAATTGCTTATGATACGTACAGGGACGACGGAGGATCCAGAGGCGACCATGGCACGTTTCTTTAACGGGCTAAATATTGAGGTGCAGGATCATGTTGAGATGGTGGTCTACTACAACATACAAGATCTTGTGCACCAAGCTGTGCGTGCGGAACAACAGATTAAGCGACGCCAAGTTAGCACTATTTCCGGTAACACATGGCGCCGCTCGCAGCATAAGGTTGATGATGTCGGTCCTAGCTCCAGGGCGACAACATCAAATCGCTCTCATGATCCCGTGCAAAAGGATGCTTCAACATCGGGACTGTCGAGGATTGATTCTAGTGCGCAGTCCACCACACGTACTAGTGATATAGAGTGTTTCAAGTGTGGGGTAAGGGGGCATACGAAGCGTGAATGTCCTAATCAGAAAAGAGTGTTGCTCACGAGAGATGGCTATGCATCTGCTAATGATGAAGAGGCAGTTTCTGACACTTCTAGTAAAAATTCTAAGGATGCTGAAAAAGTGGTTGCGAGTTTTGAAGCTGCTGAATCATATCCATCACTGATGGTGCAACGAGTGCAAGAGGATCGCACTGAGGATAAGGGACAATGTTGGAATATTTTTCAAACTCAGTGCAAGGTCAACAACACGAATTGTAAGTTGATTATCGATGGTGGAAGCTACACCAATGTGGTCAGCAAAGGGTTAGTGGATTCTTTAGGATTACGTATGTGGAAACATCCACAACCTCATCGTGTCGAGTGGATGTATCATACAGGAAAGCTGAAGGTTACTCATAAGGTCCGTGTGATTTTTTCAGCTGGTGATTATACTGATATGGTGATATGTGATGTTTTTCCAATGGATGTATGTCATTTATTGTTGGGGCGGCCGTGGCAATATGATCATAGAGCCACACACGATGGGAGGTCCAACAGTTATTCATTTTGGAATAATAGAAAATAACATGTGTTGAGACCGATGTTTGCCAATGCCATCAAGATAGATGCTATTGTTTCTTTCGAACAAAAGATCACAAAGGTGGCTTCGAAGCCGAGGATGGCTTCAATTCAAGAGGGAGAGGATGATCTGCCCCCCAATGCCAAAGGTTTACTTGGGTGCTCTCCAACTGTTGAAACTGTTGAACAAAAGACAAGCACATCCATTTGTTTTGATGCAAATACACGAGAGTGTTCACGTTATAATCTTCCGACCATGTTACAACTTGGATCTTTCTGCTTTGAGGTTTCACCGATCCAGCCAAAGAAGGATACAGTGAAGCCAAACTTCAAGACTCCTCCGACATGAATTAACATCGGTATTACTTTTCATGTCCGGTGGAGTAGTGCCAAGCTTGCAGGCAAATAAATGGTTATTTAAGTCTAAATTAGCAATATGTGATCAGCGTGGCCGGATGGATTAATTAGTTTTCTAATTAAAGGGTACTACTTAGAGTTTTTTTGAGCATCAGTACAGACACAAGCGCTCATATACACGCGCATACACTCACCCCTATGAACGCACACACACACACCCTACCCCTATGAGCACCTCCGAAAGACTGATCCGGCATATCATCTTGAGATTTACAAAGATATCTCGTCCAAGGGAAAGTTGCTTCATCGAACAAGAACACTGAGTTGCTTCATCGAGCCCTCCGAGAAATTCAAATTTGAGGGAGGTACTCATGAGTATGTTGGAGAAAAAGACTACCTCATCTTCATCATTAAAGAGGGATACTTGAGTACATGGGTATGGGCACTCCCCTTGGCTTGTGCCAAGCTTGGGGGAGATGCCCCGGTATCGTGTCACCATCACTTTTATTACCTTTACCTATCTTAGTTCGATCCTCAGTTATTCCGCGATTTAGTTGAATAAAAGTTTAGTTTGATCTATTTTCGAGTGCTAGTTTCGTGATCTATCTATCTATGTAATTGAGTGACACTTATATAAAAGAGTTTGTTTGAGTTTTTGCTTCTTTACTTTTCTGTTTCAATCAAAATAAAGAAAATAATGAAAAAGGTTCATATGCTAATATTATGGTAAGTAATGACATCACATAAGGAAAAGTATAAGTGGTAAAAATTATTGAAAGTTGACAAACATAACATTGGTCAATGATGCAATTCATGAAATAATTAACAAGTGAAGAGAAGATTCACATGCAAATACACTATCTTTGACATCTTTTATGATTGTGATCCCCCACTAGATATCTGATGCCAAAATTGTTGACATCAGACAAGGAATACAACGTAATGATTTATGTTTGTTCATGTTCACATAGAAGTTATATTGTCATAGATCCTTCAACATGTGGTGCTTGCTCAATATCTTTGCTAGCCAAAAATCCGCACTAAGTATAGATAGTACTTGTGCATCCAAAATCCTTAAACCAAAATCCATGTTTTGAGAGTCCACCATATCTACCTAGGGATTGAGTAAGATCCTTCAAGTAAGTTGTCATCGGTGCAAAAAGGCAATAAAAATTCCTCCTAAATATGTTTGATCCTTTAATGTAAGGGAAAATAAGCGTTGTACGAACTTGTGATGGCAAAGTAATAAAAGTGATAGACTGCATAATAATGGTTGCTATCATAAGGGGAAATATAATGTGACATTCTTTTGCATTAAGAGATTGTGCGTGCAAAATCAAAAAGCACATGACAACCTCTGTTTCCCTTTGCGAAGGGCCTATCTTTTACTTGTATGCAAGAGTCAAAGTATTTTCCTCTATTCCTTTTTATTTTCTCTTTGGCAAGCATCATGTGGTGGGGAAAGATCTGGGCACATATATCCAGTTGGATATGACTGAGCATGAGTTATTATTGTTGACATCACCCTTGAGGTGAATAAGTTGGGAGGGGAAACTATAAGCCCCTATCTTTCTATGTGTCCGGTTGAAACTTTTTGCTCATATATATGATGTGAGTGTTAGAATTCATAGAAGATTAAATGATTGTTGAGTATGTGGACTTGCAAAAAGGCTCTGATACGATACCCTTTCTGAAAATATGATGAATTGTAGTTGCAAAGTTGACACAGAATATAGTTTGTTAGTTTTCAATAAAGTTTATGCTTTCTACTCGATGTTGTGATGAATTGTTACTTGTTCATGAGAAGCTACATGATGAAGTTTTATGCCAAAGTTTGTTCCTGTTACAATAATATGCATGATGCTACTATGTCCGTATTTTGTGTTTATCGACACCTCTCTCTCAAAACATGTGGACATGATTTTCGATATCGGCTTTCGCTTGAGGACAAGCGAGGTCTAAGCTTGGGGGAGTTGATACATCCATTTTGCATCATGTTTTCCCACTATTATTTATATTGTTTTATGCTTTATGACACTTCGTGGAGTAATTCAAATGCCTTTTCACTCAAAATATGCAAGGTTTACCCAAAGAGGGAGAATGTCGGCAGCTGGAATTCTGGAGCTGAAAAAGCTATGTTAGAGATACCTATTATGCACATCTCCAAATGAGCTAAAATTTTACGAAGAATTATTTTGGAATAAACAAAAAAATACTGGAGAAAAGAACTACCAGAGGGGGGCTTCTAGGTGCCCACAAGACACCAGGGCGCCTCCCCTCCAGGCGCGCCTTGGTGGGTGGTGGGCACCCTGGCCCACCTCCGTTGCCCATCTTCTGGTATTTAAGGCCTTTTTACCTAAAAAAATAAATAAGAGGAGGACTTTCGGGATGTAATGCCGCCGTCTCGAGGCGGAACCTGGGCAGGAGCACTTTTGCCCTCCGGCAGAGTGATTCCGCCGGGGGAACTTCCCTCTCGGAGGGAGAAATCTAAGCCATCATCATCACCAACAACCCTCTCATCTTTGGGAGGCCAATTATCATCAACATCTTCAACAACACCATCTCATCTCAAACCCTAGTTCTTCTCTTGTGTTCAATCTTTGTACCAGAACCTCAGATTGGTACATGTGGGTGACTTGTAGTGTTGATTACATCTAGTAGTTGATGCTTTATGGTTTATGTCATGGATTTGTCACGGCAGATGTCCTAGTGAAAGGACTTAGTCGTGGAGCCATCGCCACGGGTTTACTTGAAGGGGTTAAAGCGGACACAAAGACACGAGGGTTTATACTAGTTCGGCCCCTTCGATGAAGGTAAAAGCCTACGTCTAGTTGTGAAGGAATTGATATGATCTCGATGGCTAGGGAGCAAACAAGCTTCGCGTAGGCTCGAGTTGTGGTTGTCCCTGAACCGCCGCCGGGTCGTCCCCTTATATACACGGGTGACGCCCGTCGGTCCATAGAGTCCCGACCGGTTCATACTCGTATCCCGGTCGGTATCTCTTTATTCCTAACTTACAATACAAGTTACACATCAGGTCGGTTTACGGCTACAGATTCTAAACCGACTATAGGCCTTGGGCCTTCATCTGCTTATACCACTAATGAAGTTAACCCGGCCCAAGTAGGCCGGTTTACGCCTAGTGGTAATATCCCCAACATTAGGCCCCAGATTGATTTGAACTGGTTCATGTCAATCCTGCACAAAATCTTGTGTCTTGGACATCTTCTGGAAATTGGTAAACCGCCATGTTGTCATTATTTCTGGTTGTTGTAAACCGGCATGACGTCATCATGAAATTTTTCATTTATAATGCCCTCTTTTAACGACAGCTCCTGGATCCGCGCGCTTGACCTAACTCTGTTGCCTTATAAATAAGACCGAATGGTCATCTCCTTTCTTTTCCCCTCATCTCTTCTTCTTCGTCTTCCTCGCGTCGCCAGCCTTGGAGCTCTGCCGCCACCGTAGACCTCTGCTTCGTCTTGGGCCGCTGCATCAACCTGAGCGCACCAGAGCACTGCGGTATCATTCCGCATCTTCTCCGTTCCCGATAAGCTTTCTCCTCTTCTTGACCTAGATCTGTTCTTTAGGGTTCCATGTTCGTGCTGTGTTCGTCACTTGCTCATACTTGTATTCCGATTCTTGGATGAATCTGTAAACTCCCGCTGTGTTCAGTAGTAATCTTTAAGCATCCGCCTGTTATTTCTTATCTAAGCCCATAGATCTCACGCACATACCCGCTCAATGGTTCACTTCCGTTCCGCCTCACTCTTCGGAATATTTTCTGTTTTTTGTGAGCTCGCTGTAGATCCGTGGCTGAAATAAGATCTTTGTGAAACCTGTTTCTGTATACCTAGTTGTCCATAGCTTCAATTTCTTCCGATGCTTGGGTCAGGCGGTTTAACTTATCATAGAAAAAAGTTACTAAACCGGTGTATACCATTAGTCCCCTGGTTGAACCGCCAGAATCCACATGATGCCGCATTGTGGAAGACCGGTTCATCGTAGTTTAGATCAACACCTTCTTTTACCCAGCGTGTTCTTGAACCGGATCATCTATTTCTTGTAGATCTCGCCATG
>NC_057795.1:669787792-669843954 GCF_018294505.1 Triticum aestivum | reverse complement strand
GTTATTTCTTATCTAAGCCCATAGATCTCACGCACATACCCGCTCAATGGTTCACTTCCGTTCCGCCTCACTCTTCGGAATATTTTCTGTTTTTTGTGAGCTCGCTGTAGATCCGTGGCTGAAATAAGATCTTTGTGAAACCTGTTTCTGTATACCTAGTTGTCCATAGCTTCAATTTCTTCCAATGCTTGTGTCAAGGCGGTTTAACTTATCATAGAAAAAAGTTACTAAACCGGCGTATACCATTAGCCCCCTGGTTGAACCGCCAGAATCCACATGATGCCGCATTGTGGAAGACCGGCTTATCGTAGTTTAGATCAACACCTTCTTTTACCCAACGTGTTCTTGAACCGGATCATCTATTTCTTGTAGATCTCGCCATGGCCAAACAAGTGTATGAGTGCAATTGGGTTCCTTCTCGCATCACGGAATCACAGTTGGACGATCTAGTCTTGATCGGCGCTTTAGACAGTAAAGATACGATCCACTGAAGGGTTCCTGGAAATGAATGTCCACCTACCCCCCAGGAAGGAGAAGTTGTGGTCTTCGCAGATCACTTGGCCCGGGGCTTCAAACCGCCCGGCTCTAAATTTTACCGAGATGTATTAGCCAATTTTCAGCTCCGTCCACAGGATATTGGCCCCAACTCTGTTACCAATCTATGCCACTTTCAAGTGCTTTCTGAGGTATACTTTCAAGAGGAGCCTTCAGTCGAATTGTTTAGAGATCTCTTTCATTTAAACCGTCGCACTGAATTCACCGATGGCCCCAACACTGAATTGGGCGGTATGGCGATTGAGAAGAGGAAGGAAATCACTTATCCCCACGTCAAACTCCATACTCACCCCAAGGAGTGGAATGCAACTTGGTTTTATTGCAAGGATACCTCCCCTGACAATGAAAATCCCTTGCCTGGTTTCCGTCCGGAACGGCTCAGCAACACGCACCCTTTTCCACAAAGACTAAGCGCCAAGGAGAGAATTAAATACGCTCCGCAACTGTCCAAGCTCCGAGCTTTTATGGCCAACGGCTTAACGGGAATAGATCTTGCACGTTGTTGGATATCATGGAGCATACTGCCTCTGAGCCGGCGCTCCAATTTGATGTGCAAGTATACTGATAGTGTCGATGACCCACTCCGACACACTAAAATCCAACTCCCTGATGACGAAGTCACAGAATCTGTGAAAAAGATGCTGAATGAACTGGAGCACCTCTGTGCTTAAACCGGTCTGCCTCCTTACTGCACCACCAACAAACCGCCAGCGGTAATATTTTAATTGCTCTATTGTTGAACCGGTTACTGCTTTATATGTTTGACATTTAATTACTGCTGATCCAGGGCGATAATCCGTTTTGGAGCAAGAAACTTCCTCAAGACAAAACGGAGAAAGCAGGACGGCCAACCCGGCCCAAGACCAAGGTTATCAAGAAACCAGCTCATAAGAGAAAAACCACCGCTTCATCTGACCCAGCCATTGATGATGATGTGGGTAATCCGGATCTTGAGGTAGAACTTGATTCACTTGGCTTGCTTTTTACACGCCTTATTGATGATGATGCTTGTCAGGATGACGCTGAAGCCAGCAATGCAGGCTTCGTTGAGGTAACCATTCTCTCTTCCGATTCAGAAATCTTGCCTTTGCCAAAATTTCGCCGGGCAAACCGGAAAGTTAAATTTTCTCATCCTCTTGCTTATCTGGATTCCCAATTTCTTATGAAGACCCAGCAACACGGATCTCGCCGCACAACCCGGCACAGTGGTCAGGTAGTTACCTCTGCCGGTTTACCAAACAGTCCTGTTCGAAAACGCCGCACCGAGGTCTTCGACCTTTTTATTGATTTAAATCGTAAAGCGGGTTTCTTCCGTCAACCTCTTAATCCATCCGACTCCGATTATCAGGTCACTTCTCATTCATCGTCTGGTGAATCGTCAGCCACTCAGCTACCACCTTTGAAAATAGTTGCTGGGTAAGTTAAACTGAACATATGCTTCCAGTATACCGTATAATGGCTTATGCTTTTTCTTGACTTTTTGTTTTTCTTTCAGGGCTAAACCGAAACCAAGCAAGAAGGCTCGCCTGGATAAAGCGGCTGAAGAAGATGTGGCCCCAGAACATGACCAAGCGCCGGATCGTGAAATGTTTACTTCTGAAGATATCCCCAATGATCCTCCTTTGCAATATGACGTTATTCCCGAAGAAGGGCTTGTTAATACTCTAGCCTCTGCCGATCCGCCTGCCAGCTCCATCCAGATTGAGAAATCCCACACTCCTGCTGACCAAACGGCCGCACCAACACAAACTGGCGAGTCCAAAGATGATGATGTTGTGATTACCGGTGTGGGCCGCTCTGAACCCGGGAATCCTGTCACCCTTACCAAGCATACCATCAAAGAGGATTTTTCCGCTTTGAACAAAGGAAAATGGGATGTTGAACTAGAAACATATGCTGCCCTGAGTGCCCAAGACCTTCACTCCGGCTATTTAAACCGGCTTTACACTAGCCGTGACTGTGAAGCTGGCCTGGTCAAAATGATGAGGGATAAATTTGAGGTAACTTACTTCTTCCCTTGCTGCCATTACCTTCATCCTTCTAGCCCCCAAGGGCCGGTTTGTAACGTTGGTCAAACCGGGACTTGATCCTGAACATTCTTGAAACCGATCGGTATAGCCCACAAGAACCAGTCTAACTTAGCATAAGTAAACCGGGGCTCCAATAGAGAACTGTCCTCAGAACATAACTTGATCAAATAGCCATTAGCCCCCAAGTGCCAAGTTGAATACTTGTATTGAGCTTGGGACTTTGTAATCGAGTAATATATAAAAATTGAAGGTGCATTAGCCCCCAAGTGTCAGGCATATAACTTTGTTATGTGGTTGATACTTCAACTCCTTGGATCGCCTGTGCAAAGCTTAAACGCTGTCTGTGTGCAGGCTGAGGTGAAAATCAAGGAGGACCGAGTTGCCGATTTGCAGGAGGCCTTGAAAACCCAGCAGGCTGAAACAGATAAGGCAAAGCAAGAACTAACCAGCGCTTTGAGCACTGCTGAACGGCTGAAAGAAGGCTTCAAGAAAGAGCGGGCTGACTGGGCCACTGAGAAGGCCGGTTTAACCAAAAGAGCGGAAAACGCTGAAGCTGCCCTTAAACCGGTGGTGGATGAACTGATGGCCGTACAGCGGCAAATACACTCCATGACTGCTGCAATCTTTGGTAAGCTCCTTGTAACTTCTGTGATAATTTAAATCTGCCATAGCGTAAACCCGGTTTGAGACCATTCCAATATTGTTGTAGGCACACGTATTGGGCACTTAGGAAATGATGTGCGGAAGAAATTGAAAGCTGCCTACACCTTGGTGGAACAATTGTATACCGAAGCCCAACGGATCATCACCACAGCTTCTCACAACAACCCGGCACCCTCGTTAATCCAGGACACTCTTAGTAAGTTGTCAATGCTTCCAGCCTGGATTGAGGAGCTGAAAAATCCGCTGCCCGAACCGGAGCCATCAATGCCTTAATCCGGGCAAAGGCATGGGTGCCAGATTTTGATCCTGCGGAAGCAGCTTAAGGCTATCCCAGCCTGAAAGAAGATGGCTCTGAATTCAACGAAGAGGATTTAAGGGCAATAAACCGTGCAGTGCGCCCTCTGGCTTGCCAACTAGCTGAAGAGGCAGATTTGACGCATTATCAAGCGCAATATAACGAGCAAAACAAGCGAGTGCCTACCCCAACTGTTGAAGCGGAGAATCTGATCCCTCCAATCCGTAAGCACACTTATGCCCCTGATATTGAACCGTCTTCCCTGATCCATGAAGAGGCTGTTTTCCAAGCTTTAATGGGAATCGACTGGACCACTGTTGATTTCCAGCCAATGGGTAGAGACGAGGAAGCTGAAGCGGCGGAGGATGAGGAGCAGGCTTGAACCAGAAACTGGTTTGGAAAGCTGTTTGTGACATCTTCTGAAAAGAACAATGATCTTATTTAGGTACCGTGCTGCCCTGTAATAGGATAGTTAATGCTTCTAACTGGAATATGCCTTCGTGCATAAGTACTGAAGCTTTCGTTTGAAGAACCCCAATTCATATTTCCTGCAATCAGAAAAATTTGAACTTCGGTGGCGGTTGTACCGCCAGCCGGTTTATGATCCTGATATGTGTATCAGTAATATAACAAGTATATGATACATAAATACCTGCCATGTTTGGGTATGAAGCTGGCTTAGCCAAGCCTGAAGCGGCGGTTTTATAAACCATTACCGTCAAAAGAAAAAAAAGGTGGGACAAAATAGCTCCCGTATAAACCGTACTGAATCAATACGAGCCCCCTTGTTACTCCATGATGTTAACAGGAAAAAAAAGGTAAACCGGGCATACTTCTCCGGATTAAAGGGGAATCAAATCCATCGGCTGAATCGGAAAAAAGGGTGTTTGTCAACATAAAAGAAATCCAACAAAAGCAAAGAATAAACAAACCATGAAAATAACATGGAAGAAAAGGTAATGATAAAAACCATTTGCAAAAATACGCTATACTGAGCTGATCAGATGGTATTACCATGGTCGGACAGGATCAAGGCCCCCAATAGGAGTGATAATGATTCGAGTCAGCCAGGTCCCCAAATGATTCGTGGCATATATGCCAGATCAAGAGGCGTGGCAATGGTTCGGGTTCGACCATGCCCCCAAGTGATTTTGTGGCCTTAGGCCGACCAAGAGGCGTGACTGGTTCAGACTTGACCATGTCCCCAAATGATCTGGTGGCTGTCGCCTATCAAAGGGTGTCGCGTTGGTTCGGACACGACCAAGGCCCCCAGTGATATATAAAAAACAAATGTCAAGGGGTAAACCGGAGGCCGCTTTAAACAGAACCACTCCGTGTAACCTCGCATGATGAGAAAGACAGAGACCCCGCTTTAGCTGAGGCTCCGGTTTGATATATCAAAGATAATATATACCTTGTCATGGTATGTACATAGATAGAGCCGATGGCTCAAGTATAGTAAGGCCGAAGATGAGCTATATTCCACGGCCTGTTGGTCTCCTCCTCTGATGTACGTGAGTCTTTATGCCCTCGAATATCGATCAGATAGTACGACCTGTTGTGCAAATTCTTGCTGACCACGAAAGGTCCCTCCCAAGGTGGGGATAACTTGTGCATATCCGTTTGATCTTGGATGAGTCGAAGCACCAAATCTCCTTCTTGAAAAGTTCTGGTTCTAACCCGGCGACTGTGATAGCGACGAAGATCTTGCTGGTAAATCGCCGAACGGGAAGCCGCTATATCACGCTCCTCGTCCAATAGGTCCAAAGCGTCTTGCCGTGCTGTCTCATTGTCTGCTTCAGCATAAGCTGCCACACGAGGCGAATCATGCCGGATATCACTAGGGAGAACTGCCTCTGCTCCATAGACCATGAAAAATGGCGTGTATCCTGTGGACCGGTTTGGCGTAGTATTGATACTCCA
Organism: Triticum aestivum; assembly: GCF_018294505.1. Taxonomy (NCBI): domain Eukaryota; kingdom Viridiplantae; phylum Streptophyta; class Magnoliopsida; order Poales; family Poaceae; genus Triticum; species Triticum aestivum. The sequence goes on along the minus strand of NC_057795.1, from coordinate 669,838,488 downwards.
TAACACAGACGGTAGCTCTTCAACCCAACATCCTGGTGTTCTTTGCAATGGGACCATAAGCCGGGGTTTGATGCCTCGCAAGATTTCCTGATTAGCTCGTTCTGCCTGTCCATTGGACTGGGGGTGTGCCACTGACGACACGTCAAGTCGGATGTGCTCACGTTCACAGAACTCCTTCATAGCGCCCTTGGATAAATTGGTACCATTGTCAGTAATGATACTGTGTGGAAAACCAAACCGGAAAATCACCTTCTTGATGAACTGCACCGCTGTTGCTGCATCACACTTGCTGACAGGCTCCGCTTCAACCCATTTGGTAAATTTGTCAACTGCCACCAAAAGGTGGGTTTTCTTATCCTTGGATCTTTTAAAAGGTCCAACCATATCCAGCCCCCAAGTTGCAAACGGCCATGTTATTGGGATCATCCTCAATTCTTGAGCCGGCACATGAGCACGCCTTGAAAATTTCTGACATCCATCACACCGTTTAACCAAGTCCTCCGCGTCAGCATGCGCTGTCAACCAATAGAACCCGTGACGAAACGCCTTTGCCACCAGAGACTTTGAACCGGCGTGGTGCCCACAATCCCCTTCATGGATTTCTCTTAAGATTTCACAGCCTTCCTTAGGAGAAACACAATGTTGAAACGCCCCTGATACACTACAATGATGTAATTCACCATTGACAATCGTCATAGACTTGGATCGCCGGACTATCTGCCTGGCTAGAATCTCATCCTCTGGTAACTCCCCCCGGTTCATGTACGCAAGATAAGGAACTGTCCAATCCGGAATAACATGCAGGGCTGCCACCAATTGAGCCTCCGGATCAGGAATAGCCAAATCCGCCTCACCTGGGAGCTTGACTGACGGGTTGTGCAACACGTCCAAAAAGACGTTAGGCGGGACCGGTTTACGCTGAGAGCCCAACCGGCTTAAAGCATCCGCCGCTTCATTCTTCCAATGGTCCACATGATCCACTTGATAACCCTTGAAACAACCTGCAATATTATCCACTTCCCGACGATATGCAGCCATGAGCGGGTCCTTAGAATCCCAAGTGCCAGACACCTGTTGAGCCACTAGGTCCGAGTCACCAAAGCACTTAACCCGGCTTAAATTCATCTCTTTAGCCATCCGGAGACCATGGAGCAAGGCTTCGTACTCAGCTGCATTATTAGTACAAGGGAACATTAAGCGGAGAACATAACAAAACTTATCACCTCGTGGGGAAGTTAATACGACTCCAGCCCCCGAGCCTTCCAATTGCCTAGATCCGTCAAAATGAATAGTCCAATATGTGTGATCCGGCTTCTCCTCTGGTGCTTGTAACTCCGTCCAGTCATTGATGAAATCAACAAGTGCTTGAGACTTCACTGCCGTCCGAGGCATGTACATCAGTCCGTGTGGCCCAAGCTCTATAGCCCACTTGGCAATCCGGCCAGTCGCCTCCTGGTTCTGTATAATATCACCCAAGGGAGCTGAACTGACCACTGTGATGGGGTGCCCTTGAAAATACTGCTTCAACTTCCGACTGGCCATAAAAACACCATAGACCAGCTTCTGCCAATGCGGATACCTTTGCTTGGATTCAATAAGCACCTCGCTGATATAATAAACCGGCCGCTGAACCGGATATTCCTTGCCTGCCTCTTTGCGTTCCACCACAATAGCCACGCTAACTGCCCGAGCATTGGCCGCTACGTATAATAATAGTGGCTCCTTGTCGACCGGAGCTGCAAGAACAGGCGGATTGGCTAACTGCCGCTTCAGGTCCTCAAACGCTTCATCAGCAGCCGGACTCCAAATGAAATGGTCTGTCTTCCTCAGCATTCGGTACAAAGGAATGGCCTTCTCTCCGAGGCGGCTGATAAACCGGCTTAGTGCAGCGATCCGGCCCGCCAAACGCTGAACATCGTTGATACTTTTTGGTTTAGCTAGGGATGTAATAGCCGTAATCTTCTCCGGGTTAGCCTCGATTCCTCTGTTGGACACCAGGAAACCCAGTAACTTGCCTGCTGGAACACCAAAGACACACTTGGCCGGATTAAGCATCATCTTGTAAACTCGCAAGTTGTCAAAGGTCTCCTTCAAATCATCCACCAGCGTCTCCTTCTGTCTTGACTTCACTACAATATCATCCACATAGGCGTGCACATTGCGGCCGATCTGTTTATGCAGGCAATTCTGTATACACCACTGATAGGTGGCTTGGGCACTCTTGAGCCCGAAGGGCATAGATACATAGCAGAAGGCTCCAAAGGGAGTAATAAATGCTGTTTTCTCCTGGTCCTTAACCGCCATCTTGATCTGATGATATCCAGAGTATGCATCCAAAAAACTTAAACGCTCACAACCCGCCGTGGCATCAATGATCTGGTCAATACGGGGGAGGGCAAAAGGATCTGCCGGACAGGCTTTGTTAAGATCTGTGTAATCCACACACATACGCCAAGTGCCGTTTTTCTTAAGAACCAGCACCGGATTAGCAAGCCACTCTGGATGGAACACCTCAATAATAAAACCAGCTGCTAAAAGCCTGGCCACTTCCTCTCCGATGGCTTTGAGTCTTTCTTCGTTAAACCGGCGGAGGAACTGTTTCACCAGTTTATACTTAGGATCCACATTAAGAGTGTGCTCAGCGAGTTCCCTTGGTACACCTGGCATGTCAGACGCTTCCATGCAAAAATGTCCCGATTCTCACGGATGAACTCGATGAGCGCGCTTTCCTATTTGGGATCCAGGTTGGCACTGATAGTGAACTGCTTGGACGAATCGCCGGGCACGAAGTCAACAAGCTTGGTCTCAGCTGCCGATTTGAACTTCAGATCTGAATCATGCTCTGTAGTTGGCTTCTTTAAAGGGGTCATATCCGCCGGATCAACATTGTCCTTATAATACTTCAACTCCTCCGTGGCACAGACTGACTCTGCATAAGCCGCATCACCTTCCTCACATTCCAAAGCGACCCTACGGCTCCCATGAACCGTTATGGTCCCCTTGTAACCCGGCATCTTGAGCTGCAAGTAGATATAACAAGGCTGCGCCATGAACTTGGCGTAAGCCGGCCGGCCAAACAAGGCGTGATACGGGCTCCGGATCTTCACCACCTCAAATGTTAGTTTTTCCGACCGGGAGTCGTGCTCGTCCCCAAAAGCCACATCCAGGGCTATCTTACCAACAGGATATGCAGATTTGCCAGGCACCACACCATGGAACACCGTATTCGACGGTCTGAGATCTTTGTCTGTTAAACCCATGCGGCGAAATGTCTCATAGTACAATATGTTAATGCTGCTTCCTCCATCCATGAGTACCTTGGTGAATTTATAACCCCCCACCTGAGGGTCTACCACTAATGCTAGCTAGCCCGGATTATCAACCCGGGGCGGGTGATCCTCTCTACTCCACACGATAGGCTGCTCCGACCAGCGCAAGTAACGTGGTAAGGCCGGTTCAACAGAATTCACCGCTCGCCTGTGGAGTTTTCGGTCGCGTTTATCCAAACTAGTTGTGAAAACATGATATTGCCCATTGTTCAACTGTTTTGGCTGGCTCTGATAACCCGACTGCTGCTGCTGCTGCTGGCTGTTCTGACTATTCTGGTGATTATGACCGCCCTGATTGCGACCTGAACCGGAAGCTCCATCGTGATCCGGCCCGTGGAAACCGGATCCTGAACCGCCACCTGATCCGTGATCATACCGGAAAGCATTAGAGTTTTTGAACTCCTGCATGATATAACAGTCTTTCCAAAGATGGTTAGCCGGCGCCTCCTTCGTCCCATGCTTCGGGCAAGGCTGATTCAGCAAATAGTTCAAACGGCTTGCGTTAGGATTGGGAGCCCCATTACGATTTGCCGCTTTACCTCTGCGCCGCTGCCCCCTGTCCTGTGCATTAGTGTCGGCCACAAAGTCCATGCTGCCATCCGCCTTGCGCTTGCCTCCATTTCCATGACCCGCTAGTTTGTACTGCTGCTGTTTGGAGTTGCTATTCTTCTTTCCCTTCCCTGCTTCATCATCATCAGGCTCGGGATCCTTGGTACTGTCCGAATCGGCATACTTCACTAAAGCGGCCATGAGGGTTCCCATGTCATTACAGAACCGCTTCATGCGTCCCAATTTTAATTTTAGAGGCTCAAACCGGCAGTTGCCTTCCAGAGTTAGGATCGCAGAGTCAGCATTAATCCTGTCAGACGAGTGCAAAATTTCCGAAACACGGCGCACCCAACGGGTCGTTGATTCTCCTTTCCTCCTGGACACAAGCCGCCAGGTCTACTATGGACTTGGGCTGCTTACATGTATCCTTAAAATTCTGTATAAACCGGGCCCGCAACTGGGCCCATGAGCTGATAGAATTGGGTGGCAGGCTCTTTAACCAAGTACGAGCCGTGCCCTCAAGCATCATGGTGAAGTATTTTGCACATGCGGCCTCATCCACGTCCAGCATTTCCATGGCCATCTCATAACTCTCTACCCATGCTTCAGGGGATAAATCAGCGGTGTAATTCGGCACCTTGCGTGGACCCTTGAAATCTTTGGGCAGGCGCACATTACGTAAAGCAGGGATCAAGCAAGGCACTCCCAAAGCGGATGTGACTCCTAATCCGGCGAAGGTGGTAGAACGAACCGGCGTAAGTTGACCCGCATTATCCTGGGCTGCTAGCTCGGCCTCCCTTTGTGCTCGGGCCCGGTCCACCACATCCTGCGCATCGCGGACACCGCCTGCCGGGCTATCGCCATGGGCTGCTTCACGGCCTCACGCATTGCTCGATACGGCGGGTTCATTCAAGCGCCTGCTATAACTCCGGCTTGGACGGGATGTAGAGTGGATCCGATCACGGCTGTACGAATATGCTTCCTGCTGAATCAGCGCAGTCCGGAGAAGCTCCTTAACCCGGCGCGTCTCTATCGCTTGCGGAGAATCCCCTTCGACTGGGATGGCCTCTAACCGTGCAGCGGCCGCAACAAGGTTGTCCATAGGATTCGAATAATGACCTGGGGGCGTCTGGACCGGTGGAGGAACCACAATGTTTTGGTGAGGAGGTTCCATCAGGCGAGGTTGGACCGTCGCCCCTGGTCCTGGTGCCTCAATCTGGCTTGTCTCCGGGTACTGCGGCGGATTACTGGGTCCAGCTCCTGGAGTATGAAAGGGATTTCGGGGGTCAAACCCTAACGGCAGGCGTGATCTATGCTTCCGCTTCAAAACCTCCTGTGATGCGTTCTGGTCAAGCATGAGTTTATAGGCCTGGGCGTCCAAAGCGGCCCGCTCTGCAGCCATCCTATCTTTTTCTGCTGCCAGATCCGCTTTGGCTTGCACGATCTGCTCTCTCACCTTCGCAATTTCTGCATTATGGGCCTCCTGATCCGCCGGATTGTCCTCTGTCATAAGCACGGCTAGTGCATCAAACAGATTAGATACAACTTGAACCGGCGGGCGCACAACGCCTCCTGCCCCTACTGCTGCTGATCCGGAGAGCATTGCTGCAGCGGTCGAAGAGTGATTTGCCGCCTGTGTGCCGGCCATAAATACTCCAACCCGGTTGACCTGGCCTGGGGGGTCCGGAATACTGTCACCATCGGAACAGCCCCTAATCTGGTCGTCTTGCAACTGGTACAGCGATTCGGTCTCTCCGGTCGAGGACTCGTCATCGGAATAGACGACGATCTCGCTATCGTGTTCTGATTCGTCCTCACGCTCTCCTTCGTGGACGACTCCACCGAAGACACGCTTCACGGCCAGTTTAGCCCAGGTAGATCTCGCACGCTGAGCCGTCTCGATGAGGTCGGTGCAGATGTCCGGCTCAGGCCCAGGCTCACCGATTTTGCCAATGAAAACGTGTATGCCACCAAAAGGGACCCGGTACCCGTACTCGATTGAATCGGCCTCGGGACCCCATCCTGCGTCGTCGATGTAGATCCTGCCCCGACGACTCTTGGTCATCCGGCCCACAACATAGCCTTCGAGTCACTTGAGCTTGCCCTCCAAGATCGTCAAACCATCGTGCGATAGCCCCACGGTGGGCGCCAACTGTCGTGGATTTGTCACGGCAGATGTCCTAGTGAAAGGACTTAGTCGTGGAGCCATCGCCACGGGTTTACTTGAAGGGGTTAAAGTGGACACAAAGACACGAGGGTTTATACTAGTTCGGCCCCTTCGATGAAGGTAAAAGCCTACGTCTAGTTGTGATGGAATTGATATGATCTCGATGGCTAGGGAGCAAACAAGCTTCGCCTAGGCTCGAGTTGTGGTTGTCCCTGAACCGCCGCCGGGTCGTCCCCTTATATACACGGGTGACGCCCGTCGGTCCATAGAGTCCCGACCGGTTCATACTCGTATCCCGGTCGGTATCTCTTTATTCCTAACTTACAATACAAGTTACACATCAGGTCGGTTTACGGCTACAGATTCTAAACCGACTATAGGCCTTGGGCCTTCATCTGCTTATACCACTAATGAAGTTAACCCGGCCCAAGTAGGCCGGTTTACGCCTAGTGGTAATATCCCCAACAGTTTATTTGGTGGAAAATTATATGTTCAGATCCATTATGCTACTTAATACCCCTCTGATCATGAGCATGGATATTATTTGTGAGTATTTGTCTTTGTTGTTGAGGCCATGGGAGAAGTCATGTTGCAAGTAATCCTGTGAATTTGGTATTTGTTCGATATTTTGATGATATGTATGTTGTGATTCCCTTAGTGGTGTTACGTGAACGTCGACTACATGACACTTCACCATCTTTGGGCCTAAGGGAATGCATTGTGGAGTAGTTATTAGATGATGGGTTGCTAGAGTGACAGAAGCTTAAACCCTAGTTTATGCGCTATTCTGTAAGGGGCTGATTTGGATCCATATGTTTAATGCTATGGTTAGATTTTGTCTTAATACTTTTCTCGTAGTTGCGGATGCTTGCGAGGGGGTTCATCATAAGTTGGAGGTTTATCCAAGTAAGAATAGCATCCAAGCACTAGTCCACCAACATATCAAATTATCAAAGTAGCGAACGCGAATCAAACTAACTTGATGAAGTGACTAGATGAAATTCTCGTGTGCCCTCAAGAATGCTTCACTTATTATATGAGACCATGCCTGCCTGTCCTTTGCCATTAAAAGGATTGGGATTCCTTGCCACACCTATTGTTACTTGTTACAAATTATCTTGCTATCAAACTACCTGTTACCGACAATTTCAGTGCTTGCAGAAATTACCTTGCTGAAAACCACTTGTCATTTCCTTCTGCTCCTTGTTGGGTTCGACACTCTTACTTATCGAAAGGACTATGATTGATCCCCTATACTTGTGAATCATCAAGGTTATCTCCATTAGCCATGTGTATATGTAGGAGGAAATCCTCGGTGCACACCGCTGGGTCAGTTGTGCCATCATATGATTCTATGTTGATGGGTTAGAACCTGTCTGGGAACTATTGTCCCATTACTCTGTCTTCGCCTCGGGTCTGAGTAGTGTAACATCGGAGATCGGGGAAAATCTATGCGTAGGCCTGGTCCCAAGCTCGGCCATTCTTGTCCATCCAGACATCGTACCGTCGAGTCCCACGGGTTTGCACTTTCTTGATCCATAGATGGACTGAGACGGGGCCCGGTTTGCTTCTATCCGACGTCGAACGTCATGAGGTTCTAGGTAATCCAAAGGGTCCTTGCCATGACAACATGGAGCTGGATGGGTCTGTCGCGCCCCCTAGGGGGTCGGTTAGGTTCATCATCGACTAGTTCATCATGAAACTTGGGAAGAAAACGCTTGCGTGGATAGGATTTAGGCGCACTATGGCGCCGTTCTTTGAGATCTTATTTAGCCAAGAGAATTTCGACCCACTTGTCATTTAATGCATCTTCGTTGGCCTGCAGCTATTGTCGCTTCCATTTCATTCTTCGAGCGTTGGTGACAAGGCACCGCCGGAAGCGTTCTTGCTCGACAGAGTCTTCGGGTACTATGAAGTCCTCGGTATCGAGGCTCTTGTCTTCCTCAGATTCTGACATATAATTATAGTCGATCCCTTCAAAGAGGTCATTGGGATCCAAGTCCTCTATATGATCAGACAACACCTGTTGGATTTCAGCAAGGTTGTAGCGCAACCGGCAATCCAGTTCAGTGATACAAGGAAGTTTGGCAACGCCCCGAGATGATTGCATGAAGGTCAAATTTGTTGCAGAGTACTATGCCGAACTAGGGAGAGGTCCTTGGGGCTGTGTGGCATGATCAGATCAAGGCTAATTCTTGGCGGAGAAAAACAATTAATTGGACCACTTATACTTTAATATGTTTGTTAATACTAGTAAGCTTGCACGTGCAACACACATCTCGATTTGCACATGCCTTAGTAAACCATGACAAACATGCATTTAAAAGTACCCAAGATTATATCAATAGTGGGCATAGGGTCCGTATATTGCTTGTGAAAAATACTATGAGCATGAAATATATGTAATATAAAATAGATAAACAATTGGTAAAAAACATATGACCAGTAACAAAGGGCAAATTGTATTGTAGAAAATCAAACATAACATTTTGGACAACAATGGCCAACCATCTCGTGACTTATGTAGAGCACTTCAAATCTGATTGCTAGATATCTTGTATTACAAGGTGCTAATGCATAATAATGAAGCGGAATTCCCGCAAGAAAAACCCTGGAAAGGCGAGATACAAACCAAGCAATAAATCCACTTGTACAACACTATCGCATCACTATTGAAATATCTTCACCAAGATTTTGTTTTGTGCTTCCTATTTATCCTTATTCATTACTGAAAAGGTATGGACTAGGAAGTGGCGCTAGTCCGCTTCCTCCGCACGAACAAAGATGTGTTCGCGTGGGAGGCCTACGACTTGGTCGGCGTTCCTCATGGTGTGAGTGAGCATCACCTGATGGTGTGCCCCAACGCACGCCCCGTAAAGCAGAAGGCGCGGCGACAAGCCCGAGAGAAGCAGTCCTTCATCGTCCAGGAGACCTGCAAGCTGCAGGAAGCCGACGTCATTCGGGAGGTACGTCATCTGGAATGGCTGGTGAACCCGGTCATCATCCCCAAGAAGGGTGAGAAGGAGCACATGTGCGTCGATTTCACAAGCCTCAACAAGGCTTGCCCTCAAGACCCTTCCCCCTTCCGCACATCGACCAGATTGTCGACTCCACTACCGAGTGTGATCTACTGTGCTTCCTAGATGCCTTCTCGGGCTATCATCAAATCAAGATGGCGGTGCATGATGTCGAGAAGACGACATTCCTAACCCCGTGCGGGGTGTACTGCTACACCTGCATGCTGTTCGGGCTGCGCAACACCGGAGCGACCTTCCAACGATTGATGCACATCGCTCTGGATCAGCAGCTCGGGAGGAACACCGAAGCATACATCGATGACATAGTGGTCAAGTCTAGGGAGGCGAGAACCCTTGTTGAGGATTTGGAGGAGACGTTTTCCAGCCTGCACAAGGTGAACCTGTGACTCAACCCAGAAAAGTGCGTGTTTGGTGTCTCGTCCGGCAAACTGCTGGGTTTCTTGGTGTCACACAGAGGGATCAAGGCCAACCCGGAGAAAATCAAGGCCATAGAGAGGATGAGACTGCCGCAAACTCTCAAGGAAATACATAAGCTGGCAAGCTGAGTGAGCTCGCTCGGGCGTTTCATCTCCAAGCTAGGCGAGCGCGCCTCCCGTTCTTCAAGCTCATGAGGAAGAAGGGCCCATTCGAGTGGACCCCGGAGGCTGATGAAGCCTTCCAAGACCTCAAGAGATACTTCACCAGCCCGTCGGTGATGGTTGCACCTCGCCCTCTTGAACCCCTGGTGCTCTACCTGGCCGCCACACCTCATTTAGCCAGTGCGGCGCTCGTGGCTGTCCGGGTAGAGCGTCCGACCGAGGGCTCGCGACGCGTCACCCCACGCCAGGCCAAGGCAACGCAGCCTGAAGACGACATCATGGGGGTCCTGACCTTTGCCTGAGATGGTGTGTCTCCCGAGGGTGTCACTCCTGAGGTCACGGCTGCCCCGCCAGGCGATCGAGCTCCTGAGGCCCCCCAACTTTAAGAAGCGCAGGACCCCGTCGACACTAACTCCCGCGTCGAGCACCCTATATACTTCGTCAGCACGGTGCGGCGTGTTGCACGGGCATGCTACCCCATGTCGCAGAAGCTCTTGCTCGCTCTCCTCATCGCCTCCAGGAAGCTGCGTCACTACTTCCAAGGCCACCCATCAAGGTTGTCTTAGCCTACCCCTTGGAGAGGGTGCTCCGGAGCCCCAACACCCCAGGAAGAGTTGCAGAGTGGAACATCGAGCTGCTGGCATTCCAGCTCGAGTTCAACACCACCAGGGTCATCAAAGGCGCGGCCCTCGCCGACTTCGTGGCTGAATGGACTGACGCCCCAGCCGCGAGGCAAGCGAGGACCGCTCTCTCGTGCCCGGAGACAAGGCACCAGATGGATGGGTCATGTATTTCGACGGTGCATTTGTGCGCGAGGGTGTGAGAGCTGGAGCCATGGTCATCTCACCCACCCGGGACAAGCTCTACTACACTGTGCAACTCTGCTTTTAGCATGACGAGAAGGTCTCCAACAACATCGCAGAATATGAGGGCCTGATCGTCGGTGAGGGAGTCCTGGACTAGGGGGTGTCCGGACAGCCGGACTATCATCATCCGCCGGACTCCAAGACTACGAAGATACAAGATTGAAGACTCCGTCCCATGTCCGGATGGGACTTTCCTTGGCGTGGAAGGCAAGCTTGGCGATACGGATATGTAGATCTCCTACCATTGTAACCGACTCTGTGTAACCCTAGCCTTCTCCGGTGTCTATATAAACTGGAGGGCTTTAGTCTGTAGGACAACATACATTACAACAATCATACCATAGGCTAGCTTTAGGGTTTAGCCTCCTTGATCTCGTGGTAGATCCACTCTTGTACTACCCATATCATCAATATTAATCAAGCAGGACGTAGGGTTTTACCTCCATCGGGAGGGCCTGAACCTGGGTAAAACATCGTGTCCCTTGTCTCCTGTTACCATCCGCCTAGACGCACAGTTCGGGACCCCCTACCCGAGATCCGCCGGTTTTGACACTGACATTGGTGCTTTCATTGAGAGTTCCTCTGTGTCGTCACCGATAGCAAGGATGCCTCCACCCGTCTTCAAAGACGGTATTTTCGCCAAAGGGGCCTTGGCCGCCGGCCAAACTATCCGGCTAGGCGGTTTTCGTATGACCGCTTGTCCGGCCACGGCTTCGACAATGACTTCCCAAGTCGTCGAAAGCAGTCTCCGCGTCAGCTCAGAATTCGCCGAGCGGCTGGATCCAATAGAGCTCTCGTCTGTCAACGAGCTCTTGGATCGCATCGCCTCCCTGGAGTCGCTACAGACTACAATCAGATTGGGCTTAAAACCGATCTGAGAGAGATTAACTCTCCCAGGCCACCCACCGCGTCGCAGTGGTTGAGGAGCAATGCGGCGACTTTTCGCCTATATTGAAAACTAGTCACGTCCGGATTCTCGAACCCTCCATGCCGTATTTCCGCGGAGGGACAGACTTCGATCGAGCATTGAACTTAAAATCATGCATCATTCCGGACCCGTTGGATCATGTCCAGCAATCCAAGCTTCCGAATTCGGAAACTCCTCGGCCTTTAAGCCTCACAAGATGGGTAGGGATCCGGATTTTATTCCACCCACCCGCCCAGACATATGCGATCTATCTCTAATACGGCAAGAGCCCGCTGAAACAGTGCATCACTACTGGGCCAGATTCCTCCTGGTTATGGACAGGATAAAGGACTGCCGAGAGGAGAACACAATCTCAATCTTTTGCAATAATTGCACGGACAAGGGAATATTGAACGCCATCGGTCGTCGTAAAATTATACGCTTCACCGATCTGGCGTCCATAGTACAAAAGTACTGTGTGATGGAGAGTTTCCGGAAAACTGAAAACCAGTTTTGGGACAATCCGGCCCCGAATACAACCCCAGTCCGCAACAAAAGGGTGCATCACACTCAGGCCCCAGATACAAAAACCAAAAAGCACAAACCCCATAAAGGGCACGGAACCATACTGGAGGGATGGCTCAATGGACCCTGTAAGCTTCATAGTACAGAGGGAGCCGTCCCAACACATAGCCTTCGAGCATGTTGGATACTACGGCAGGTGGCCAAAAGTGGCGAGGAGCTTCTAGCCCCGGAAAACCACTCCAACAATACCGGTACGGTATCAACAGTCTTCGAGACCTTCGCATCAAATAATATGCGAAAACGAAGAATCCGCGGCCTCTCCGAAGTCTACCAAGTAGCAACAGCAAATCCATGGAGCGACACAGCCATCACCTTCAACGCCAGCGACGAACCTAAATTCTGAACAGCCCGAGCACCACCCGCACTGGTGCTTAGTCCCATAGTGGTCGGCTTTCGACTTACAAAGGTCCTCATGGATGGCGGCAGCGTACTAAACCTCATCTACAAGGAAACTCTTCAAAAAATGGAAAGCGACTGGAGCCGTATTGAGCAAAGCAGCACAACCTTCCGAGGAATAATCCCTTGCCGGGAAGCGCGCTGCACCGGAAAAATCACACTCGATGTGGTGTTCGGCTCGCCGGACAATTACAGATCCGAAGAAGTCACGTTCCAGGTGGCCCCGTTCAACAGCGGATATCACGCTATATTAGGACGAGAGGCATTCACAATTTTTCAAGCCGTACCCCATTACGGGTATATGAAGCTCAAAATGCCTGGGCCCGGCGGAATAATCACTCTCGCTAGTGATCCGGACATAGCGCTCCGCGCCGAAAACAAGACAGCCGCACTAGCCCTGGAGGCACTATCCGAAGCCCTAGCGGCAGAAGAACTCACCGCACTGCGCTCTACGGTGAATAGGGACGATGTGATACTCGATAAAAGATCCAAGTCCACCTCCTTCAAACCAGCAGATGAAATAATAAAATTCCAGGTCCATCCAACGGACCCAACAAAGACGGCCTCCATTGGGGCACAATTGAACCCCGAAGTAGACGCCGCACTGCGCGAATTCCTTCGGGAAAATTGGGACATTTTTGCCTGGCATCCTTCGGATATGCCCGGAATCCCACGCAGGTTGGCAGAACACAGCCTAAACATCCTAAAAGGATTTAAGCTAGTCAAACAGGCTCTTCGGCGATTTTCCGAACCCAAAAGACAGGCAATGGGAGAAGAGCTAGCCAAACTATTGGAAGCCGGATTCATCAGAGATATCAAACATCCGGATTGGCTAGCAAATCTGGTAATGGTACCAAAGAAGGACAAATCCTGGCGCCTATGCGTCGATTTTAAAGACCTTAATAAGGCTTGCCCAAAGGACCCCTTCCCCCTCCCCCGCATTGATCAAATTACTGATGCTACCGCGGGACACGATTCATTGTGCTTCCTCGACGCATACTCTGGCTACCATCAAATCAAGATGGCGGAAGCAGACCAAGCCGCAACGACATTCATCACTCCATACGGACCATTCTGCTTCAACACGATGCCCTTCGGACTTAAAAATGCCGGCGCAACATATCAACGCATGATTCAAACATGTCTGGCTACCCAGATCGGCAAAACAGTCGAAGCATACGTAGACGACGTAGTCGTCAAAAGAAAACACGTCGAAACTCTAGTAGACGATTTGAGGCTCACATTCGACAACCTCAGAGCATATGACATCAAGCTGAATCCGAAAAAATGCGTTTTCGGCGTACCAGCCAGAATGCTGCTGGGCTTCATTGTATCCGGTAGAGGAATTGAAGCAAACCCGGCAAAAATCCGAGCTCTGTCACAGTTGGATATCCCAAAAGACCTCAAGCAGATACAAAAATTAACAGGATGCGTGGCAGCTTTAAGCCGCTTTATCTCCCGTCTAGGAGAAAAGGCATTGCCTCTCTATCGCCTCCTCAGGCGCACCGAACACTTCGAGTGGACGGATGCTGCCACTGCCGGACTCAAAGAAATAAAGGCCGCACTGGCAACAAATCCGGTCCTGGCTGCGCCCAATCTGGGCGAACCAATGTTGTTATACATCGCAGCAACGCATCAAGTTGTAAGCGCGATACTCGTCGTCGAACGAGAGACAGAAGGGCATAAATTCCCTCTCCAAAAACCAGTGTATTATGTTTCCACTGTGTTAACCCCCTGCAAGTCCCGTTACCCACACTATCAGAAGATAGCGTATGCGGTGTTCATGGCATCCCGGAAGCTCCGACACTACTTTCAAGAGTGTTCGATAACAGTGGCCTCCGAAGTACCACTCAATGACATCATAAATAACCGTGACGCAACGGGCAGGATTGCAAAATGGGCCACTGAGCTCTTACCATTCGATATAACTTACAAACCTCGGCGAGCTATAAAGTCACAAGTTTTGGCTGACTTTGTAGCTGAATGGACCGAAGCCGAACTCCCTAAAGAGTATGGCGCATACTCCAATTGGATTATGCACTTCGACGGCTCTAAAATGTTGGCCGGACTAGGGGCTGGTGTCGTACTAACGTCCCCGACCGGGGACACAGTCCAGTATGTACTTCAAATAATGTATACAGACTCGAACAACGCAGCCGAATATGAGGCCCTGTTACATGGTCTCCGGATGGCAGTTTCCATGGGCATTCAACGCCTAGAGGTGCGCGGGGATTCAAACCTTGCATTATCCCAAATAAATGGAGACTTTGATGCCAAGGATCCGAAAATGGCAGCATATCGCAACGCTGTCCTAAAAATGTCAGCTCGGTTTGAAGGACTCAAATTCCATCACATAGCCCGAGATAATAACCAAGCGGCCGACGTACTGGCACGCATCGGTGCGAAACGTGATGCTGTCCCTCCAAATATCTTCTTGGAATGGCTCTTCAAGCCATCCGTACTATGGGAAGAGGAGCCCGGAAGTGACAAACCGGAAAAAACCGCGCCAACCGGCGATTCAGCCGATGACATAACACCTTCAGCCCATGACATAATGGCAGTAATCGCCCCGTGGACAGTACCATTCCTAGCCTACTTGCTTAGGCAGGAACTTCCCGAAGACCAAAACGAGGCCCGCTGCATAGTCCGGCGATCGAAAGCCTACAAGGTCCATGAGGGAGAACTTTATAAGAAAAGTACAACCGGAGTCCTTCAAAGGTGTATCTCCGAAGAGGAAGGGCAAAACCTCTTGGCTGAAATTCATGCCGGACTAGGCGGACACCACGCAGCAGCCCGGGCCCTTGTAGGAAAGGCATTCTGTACAGGATTTTATTGGCCGACGGCCCGGGCAGATGCCCAGGACTTAGTCCAGAGATGCGTTGGTTGTCAGCTCTTTGCTAATCAGAGCCATATGCCGCCCACCGCCCTCAAAACTATACCCATTACCTGGCCGTTCGCGGTCTGGGGGCTTGATATGGTCGGACCCCTTAAAGGGGGAACCCACAAGCAAAGGTACCTATTGGTCATGGTGGATAAATTCACCAAATGGATAGAGGCCAAACCGGTCAAAACGGCAGAGTCCGGACCAGTGATAGACTTTATATCCGGGGTAGTACACCGTTACGGAGTCCCCCACAGCATCATCACCGACAACGACACGAACTTCACAGCCGACGAGGTTAAGTCATGGTGCAAAAATATGGGCATCAAGCTCGACTACGCTTCAGTCTATCACCCTCAAACCAACGGTCAAGTGGAACGAGCAAATGGTCTAATAATGAGCGGCATTAAACCCAGACTAGTGCGGTCACTTACTATATCTGACATGCACTGGGTCGAGAAGCTCGACTCCGTACTCTGGGGGCTGCGGACAACTCCTAACCGCACTACCGGATTCACAGCATTTTTTATGGCCTACGGCGCAGAGGCAGTCCTGCCCTGCGACATTATTCATGACTCACCTCGAGTGCGCATGTACGAAGAAAGAGAGGCCGAGCTGGATCAGCAGGACAGCTTGGACACATTGGAGGAAGAACGCAATGTCGCCAAGGCTCGTTCCGCATTCTATCAGCAGCAGGCCCGAAGATATCAAAGCAGAGAAGTACGGGCCAAGACTTACAACGTTGGCGAACTAGTTCTACGCCTGCCGGACAAGAAAAAGGACAAGCTCAAGCCCAAATGGGAGGGCCCCTTCATTATCGATCAAGTCCTGACCGGCGGAGCGTACCGTCTACGAAATGCGTCGGATAACCGACTCGAGCCGAACCCATGGAACGCAGCCCGCCTCCGAAGATTCTATGCCTAGCGCCGGACTAAGAGTTCATCCCCTTCCTCCGTTCAAATTTTTACACTTCAGCTGTCTTTTGTTTGTCTTTCTTCTCCTAACCTTTTACTAAAAAGCCCCTAGGGGCCTACCTTCGCATTGTTCGCATACACTTGATGTGCCATCCGCACTCATTATACCTGGGGGCTTCTTTTCCAGAAGCTCAATTATAAGGGCTTCATGCCCAGCACATGTGTCAAGCTTCCACATGTACCTTTTACTCACCATTATATGCATCGATATGACTTAAGTTTTGGCCAAGCTGGGTTGCCTGGCTCCTGTGCTTACCCCTACGTTCCCGATTGTTCGGCTAGGAGGTAAAGGGAGCACCTCTGCGATTGTTACTGCCGGGTCAGCCGGATGTGTACCTCAGACTGGGTGAAGCCGAAAGCTAGCGTTCTTAAGGGAATATTCAGTCGGTGATTTGAAAGATGATTTTATACCTATTTATTTATCTGCCCCCAGATGTTTTCCTGCTCTTTTCGCAGTCCGGACATGCACTTTAGGGCATGCCTCCCAGGGAAAGGAACCCTTAACGGAACTATTCTCCCTGGAAGATGTTTCTTACTAACCATGTAATATAACATAACTAGTTGGGCACTTGTCTGATAAAGCACTAATGACCCCTACACCTGGTCTCCATGCATACCCCAGTTGTTTCTTAACCAAGAAGGTATTCGGACACACTCCGGACTCTAGGGTCCCGAGGTCGAAGTGAAAAGGTCGGCAAAGACAAACGATCTACAATCCAGCAAGAAGGCATTTCACATGTCATTTTAAAATACATTGTCAAATTTCCTGATTGTATTCCTCCTCAATCCCGTCTAACAGGCTGTCTAACTTACAGTCCCGTTGGGAAAACTTAGCAGCCAACTCTACCTGGCTGTATACTAAACTCACAGGGATCTCCTTCCCATCGGGCCCCACCGGTCCAACTTCGGCCATGTGGTTGGGATCCGCCTTCTTGTAATGCATCTTCACCATGGCCCAAGCCTCCCTGGCACCTTGACGGCAAGCCGAAATCTTCCACAAACGGAAGCGCTGCCGCACTCCCTGAAGCTTCTCCGCAAGCTCCCCAAGGCCCTCGGGTAGGGAGAGGGCTGGCCATAAAGCCTGGACGCCGCCGCTCATTGCCTGCCGAACTCGTTCGAGCAGTTGCAACAACTCGGGAAGTTGATCACCCGTTGATATGGGCATCTCCTCTGCAGGGCGACCTGTGAGTATACCTACAAGACATATCATCTCAATATACTTCCTCGCCGAACTCTTCTTTTCAAAGGAGTCCGCTCAATCACTTACTATAAATGCCGCGACGAAGCCGCTCATTCTCCTTAACGGAGCCGGACAGCCCGGCGCGAGCGCCTTTCAGCTCTTCTCCGAGCTTGGCGTTGGCATCCTGGAGTTTGTTCCTTTCTTGCTGCACCCTATTCAGCACACTCTCGCCGGCCTTCAGCTGGCGCAGTAATCCTTGCCTGTCCGGATCTTGTCCGGCGGCACTTGCACAGTCATTATTAGACTTGCGCGCACGCCGAACAGCGCTTATATTTATTAATAAAAATGTGTTACCACGAGGGGTCTCTGAGTTTCCTCCTGCGGCAGCAAGTGCGGCCTCAAGTTGGGCCTTGCATTCTTGCAGCTCCTGAGATAGCTGGGCATTCTTCTCAGTAAGAGCCTGCGTTTCAAATGATCCTTAAATCAGTTAACATAACTACTTTAAGTCTCGGGGGCTACTGGCATATATAACCATTAAATTCCCTTACCCGTATGTCTTTTACATACTGCTCCGTGGCTCGGGTAAAACCATCTTGAGCAGCACGGAGGTGCGCGTCCCCTGCGTTAAAGGCGTCCAATGCCTCAGGGGAGAAGCACGCTTCACGAAATACTGTCCGGCGGCGCCTGTGGTTCATGGCGCTCTCCACCTCAAACTTGGTGGCGGACAGTCTGTCGGCATCCTCCGTTGGAGGAGTATCCGGCCCGTGCCTTGCGCTTGCCTCCCCCTCTAGGCCGGGCACTGGAGCCTGGCTGGTATAGGTCGGATCGGCAACCTCTACGTCAGCAGTCCGGCGGGCGCTTTTTCTCCTACAAAGATCCTGAGCACTCAGACGCTTCCTAGGAGCGTTGCTCTGAAAATTTAAACACGAGCTATACCTTTGCGGCGACGTTTCAGTCCGCGCCGCGCTCCTTTTCCGCCTGCTGGTCCAGACTGACCTTTGTTGGTCAGCCGCCGCGGGCCCGGCTTCCCACCTTGAAGGCGCTTCCTGTAAAACACCATCGTTCGCGAAGGTCAGAAATGGGCAAGGAAGAGATAATGGTGTCCGGACCTCGGTCACAGTCACCTGGGAAGCCAGATACAGTCCGGGGTAGTCCACCGTAATAGCAACTAAAGCGTTATCCATGCTGAGTTGATGGAACACCCCGTCGATCAGCTCCACCTGAATATACGGGTCCTCTTCGGAGGCCGGATCCAGGTATCTTTCTGGATCTTCTGGTTGCGGAGCGGGGCTTACCATGCCCTCCACAGTCCGGCGTAGGTCCTGCGCCGAAGACATAACGTAAGAAGCCTAAACTTCGAAAGCATGGGTTGAGCCCTTAAAAGGGTTTGCTTACCCAACCTCTAGGGTTGTTCATGGAAAACCCATTCAAAGGGTTCGTTCGAAGGAAGTCCTCCTTCTCCCCCTTGTACAGGTTGGACAGGATTTGCACCAGATCCTCGGTCGAATCCGGCCCTTCGCGGCCATGGCGGGTGGCATCATCTTCCCCGTTGAAATCCCACATGGGGTGGCCTCTGTATTGCAATGGCTGTACCCCCCGCATGATGCATGTCGCCATGACTCCAATCATGGTCAACCCGGAATGGGCCAGTAATCTTATTCGGCCCATCAGGTAATGGACGCTCCTGTCCTCCTCCAATCGGGGGCTCCGTGGGCGCCAGCTGAGGTGTTTCTTCAGAGGAGCAACATTAAACTCCAGGAGGCCAATCCGGACTGGGTCCGGCAGCGGAGCGTCTTCTATGTAAAACCACTCCGAAGGCCAGTCTTCGGACGCCTTCTTAGGAGTACCGGATGGGTATCCAGTCCCGGCAATGCGCCATATTTCGGCGCCGCCTACTTGATATATGGATCCCTCGTGAGAACGGGGTACGAGGCAGAATAGCCTCTTCCGCAGTGCAAAATGGGGCTCGATGCCCAGGAAAAGCTCGCAAAGAGCTACGTAGCCTGCGATATGCAGGATAGAGGCGGGCGTAAGGTGATGGAGCTGGAGTCCGTAGAACTCCAGGAGCCCGCGGAGAAACGGATGTATTGGGAATCCGATTCCCCTTATCAGATAGGGGAAGAAGCATACCCGCTCCCCTTTGTTGGGACTTGGGGTAGCCTCTGCTTGCTTCCCACCTTGGTAGGTGGCCAGCCCGGCTCGAACCGGGACCATGAAGGCCGGAGGGAGATATCCCCCCGCTTGGAGCTTCTCTAGCTTGTTGTGTGGAACAGAGCACCTCCTCCAATCCCCTGGCGGTGGGCTGGGAGCGCGAGAAGAGGAGCCGCGTCGACGGTCCATGGTGGAATGGATTTTTTGGTCAAAAGCGCTCCGATGAGTATTCGCGGAAGGAAGATGGTGTGGTTTGGATATGGATTTTTGCCTCTTTTGTAGGCGGATGACTCGCACGACTAGGGGGTGAAACATAAAAGGCACCCTGGCTTTTCGCATTCATGCGACGCGTGGAAAAAGGCCATTATTGGGCGTAGAAGGCAAGAAACACAGTATTTATGATGAAGCCGGGCACTGTTCGGCAGGTACGTGGAACTTGAAGGGAGAACCCGCCTTGCAACGCCGAAGACTATATACGCGCTGGACTTATCATCATTGAAGCCTGGTTCGGGGGCTACTGAGGGAGTCCTGGACTAGGGGGTGTCCAGACAGCCGGACTATCATCGTCTGCCGGACTCCAAGACTACGAAGATACAAGATTGAAGACTCCGTCCCGTGTCCGGATGGGACTTTCCTTGGCGTGGAAGGCAAGCTTGGCGATACGGATATGTAGATCTCCTACCATTGTAACTGACTCTATGTAACCCTAGCCTTCTCCGGTGTCTATATAAACCGGAGGGCTTTAGTCCGTAGGACAACATACATTACAACAATCATACCATAGGCTAGCTTTAGGGTTTAGCCTCCTTGATCTCGTGGTAGATCCACTCTTGTACTACCCATATCATCAATATTAATCAAGCAGGACGTAGGGTTTTACCTCCATCGAGAGGGCCCGAACCTGGGTAAAACATCGTGTCCCTTGTCTCTTGTTACCATCCGCCTAGACGCACAGTTCGGGACCCCCTACCCGAGATCCGCCGGTTTTGACACCGACAGTCGGCCTCAAGGTGGCAGCAGCTCTGGGTGTCAGTTGCCTCACCATCAGGGGCGACTCCCAGCTCCTCGTCAACTTCTCCAACAAAACGTACAAGCCGAAGGACGAGCACATGGAGGCATACCTTGAGGAGGTACGCAAAATGGAGAAACGGTTCTTGGGCTTGGGATTGCAGCATGTGCCGCGCGACACGAACAAGGAGGCAGATGACATCACCAAGAGGGCATCTCGACGGCAACCTCAGGATCCTGGTGTCTTCGAGGAGTGGCTCTTCAAGCCATTAGTGTCTCCCCCCACCACGGGACCGGTGCCGCCTCGGGGGGAGCTGCCCCCAGCACCTCCCTCGGGCACCCCAACTTGCCGCCCGACCTCGGGAGGCCGACTGCTCCTCACGCTCGAGCCTTAGGAGGGGTGCTGGTCCGAGGAGTTCAAGGCGTAGCTGCTCCGAGGTGCCCTACCGGAGAAGGAGGAAGACGCAGAGTGTGTGGCCCGCCAGGCCACTGCATACTGCATCCAGGACGACAAGCTCTACCAGAAGCGCCCGAACGACGTGTCCCTATGGTGCATCTCCAGGGAGCAAGGATGCAAATTGCTGGCCGACATACATGGTGGAGACTGCGAGCATCACTCCTCATCACACACCCTTGTGGGCAAGGCATTCCAAAGTGGATTCTACTGGCCCACGGCGCTCAATGATGCCACAGAACTAGTAAGATCTTATGAGGCTTGTCAATTCCATGCTAAGTAGATCCACCAGCCCGCTCAAGGCCCCTAGACCATCTCGCTCTCGTGGCCGTTTGCGGTCTGGGGGCTGGATATCCTAGGCCCGTTCCCCCGAGCACCTGGGGGCTACCGCTACCTCTATGTCGCCATCGACAAATTCACCAAGTGGGCAGAGGTGGAGGCCATCCGCACCATCCCAGCTGGCTTGGCCATCAAGTTCATCAAGGGCCTCGTGATTCATTTCGGGGTCCCCAACCGCATCATCACCGACAATGACTCTCAATTCACGAGCAACCTTTTCAAAGCATATTGTGCTAACCTTGGAACTCAGATATGTTACGCTTCGGTGGCACACCCACGAAGCAATGGCTAGGCCAAGCGCGCCAACACGGAGGTATTGAAGGGCCTCAAGGCAAGGAGCTTCAATAATAAACTCGAGGCCTGTGGTAGGGGATGGCTCGACGAGCTCCAGTCCATGCTATGGTCCATCCGCACCACCGCAACCAAGCCCGTGGTGAAACTTCGTTCTTCCTTGTCTACGGAGCCGAGGTGGTCCTCCCTCACGAGGTCAAACATCGCTCCCCGTGAGTCTTGGCGTTCGACGAGGCACGCCAAGATGCCTCGTGGGGGATGGACCTCGTGTTGGGGGAGGAACACCGTTGTCGGTGTCAAAACCGGCGGATCTCGGGTAGGGGGTCCCGAACTGTGCGTCTAGGCGGATGGTAACAGGAGACAAGGGACACGATGTTTTACCCAGGTTCGGGCCCTCTCGATGGAGGTAAAACCCTACGTCCTGCTTGATTAATATTGATGATATGGGTAGTATAAGAGTGGATCTACCACGAGATCAAGGAGGCTAAACCCTAAAGCTAGCCTATGGTTGATTGTTGTAATGTATCTTGTCCTACGGACTAAAGCCCTCCGGTTTATATAGACACCGGAGAAGGCTAGGGTTACACAGAGTCAGTTACAATGGTAGGAGATCTACATATCCGTATCGCCAAGCTTGCCTTCCACGCCAAGGAAAGTCCCATCCGGACACAGGACGGAGTCTTCAATCTTGTATCTTCGTAATCTTGGAGTCCGGCGGACGACAATAGTCCGGCTGTCCGGACACCCCCTAGTCCAGGACTCCCTCAGTAGCCCCTGAACCAGGCTTCAATGACGATAAGTCCGGCGCGCATAATGTTCGGCATTGCAAGGCGGGTTCCTCCCTTGAATAATCCAGAGAAGATCATGAACACCAGGATAGTGTCCGGCTCTGCAAAATAAATTCCACATTCCACCGTAGAGAGAATAAAATGTACACCAGTCCAATCTGCTGACGTATTATGCGGCATGACATCACACCGCTACCAAGCCTTTATTTGAATCATTTATTATACCACCTCAGCACGTTTAGCGAAGCGGTTTCCTTGGCACGTCCTGTCGAAGCAGAGATCGTGTTCCCCTTATTCCGGGATTCTCATAAAAACAGACGTGGGTAACCCAACTGCGCCATTGATGGCGGCGCTTGGGAGATAAGCGAGTTCTACCGGGCTGGTGGGGGACGCATAATCTCCGTCCGCCTATATATAAGGGATAAGGATTTACCTTCTCACCTACGCCTTCTTCCTCCTTTGCTTATCCATTTCCGCGCACTCAAGCTCCAACGCCCAAGCTCGCGCATCTCGCCTCGACCTTGTCCGACCATGTCCGGAGCGGGAGGCAAATGGTTGGCCTCCACCGTTAAGGAGGAGCACATCACCAAGCTGCGCAGCGCCGGATACCTTTCCGGCGACATCGCGCATCGGCTGCCCGACGAGGGGCAGCTCATCCCCACCCCCGGGCCCCATGAGAGGGTTGTTTTCCTCCCCCATTTCCTCCGCGGACTGGGCTTTCCACTCCACCCATTCGTCCGGGGGCTCATGTTTTACTACGGCCTGGATTTCCACGATCTGGCGCCGAACTTCATCCTCAACATCTCGGCGTTTATCGTCGTGTGCGAGGCCTTCCTCTGCATCCGGCCCCACTTCGGCTTGTGGCTCAGGACCTTCAACGTCAAGCCGAAGGTTGTGAAAGGCACGCAAGCGGAATGCGGAGGCGCCATGTTGGGCAAGTTGCCCAACGTCCTTTGGCTCGAAGGGGCCTACGTGGACTCTGTTAAGGGGTGGCAATCTGGGTGGTTCTACATCACCGAGCCGCGCGAACCCACGTGGGCGGCGGCCCCCGAGTTTAGATCTGGTATCCCCATGCAGCTCACCTCCTGGAAAGAGAAGGGCTTGTTGTGGGGCAATCCGAAGGAGCTGACGGGACTCCGAGCCTCTATCTAGAAGCTGGTGAACAATCAACTCAGGCTCGTCGACGTGGTCCAAGTCATGCTCATCCGCCGGATTCTCCCATGCCAAGAACGGGCATTCAATCTGTGGGAGTTCAATCCGAAACAGCACCGGGCGCTAAGCGGGCTCTTCGACACGATGTACGAAGGCGCCTGGAGGGTGCTGTTTAAGGGCGCCGAAGCCCCCGCATCCGCGACGGAAGATCGCAGATTTTGCTCGCAGCATCCAGCTGACGAGGTAAGTGATTCAACCCCTTTACGGGACACTTGTGGTAAATAGATTGATTCTAAGAGGGTTTCAATCTCTCTCTTCCTTTGGTAGGAATGGATGGAGAAGGCCGAGCAGCTCATCTGTCCGGCTCCCATGCCAGAAGACCCAGTGGACGCCCGTCTAGCGGGGCTGCTGGTTCCGGCACCGCACGTGGTGCCGGAGAAGAAGGCCAAGAAGGTGGCCACGGGGACTCGAAAGAGTTCCCGTAATCAGGTGTCCGACGACGAGGCGGAATCCTCCCCCGAAGATGAGGAGGAGGAAGAAGACTCTCTCCCAGAGGAGGGAGAGAAGAAGAGGAAGTCTTCCCCGATAGGGGAGGCCAAAGGGTCCAAGAGGGGAAGGACTATTCCCCCGGACAGCTCTGCCAACATCGACGTTGGCGAGGAGGAGTGGCCTTCAAGGGCCAGGCCTCCGGCGAGATCGTAAGTATCCGGATCCCTGATATGCAATTTCTTTTGTGTCACATAGTGTCCTACTAATGCCGCATACTGTCCGCAGTCCGGCCGATGATGATCCCCCCGCTTCATTGAGCGGGTCGTTGGCCCCGTCGGATGTGGATTCACTTCCGACTGCCTCTACCCCCTGCGCCGACGAGGACGCCGAGGTGGGATCCTAGAGAGGGACCCATCAGGAGGAGGCTCCGGAGGCGCCGCTAGGCAGCCTCCCGGACTTTGCTCCGGACTCTACATCGGAACCTGCAATGGTTCCAGAGTCCGGCAGGCGGCCCCTTTCAAAGAGGGGCAAGACTGTGATGCCGGCGGCCTCCGTCCTACCGGAGGCGCCGGACAACTTGCTGGAGGCTCTCAAAGGCGCTTCCATCGAGGAAGAACACCGCACTATCATGAGTGTGGTGATTCAGAAGGTTCAGCTCGCCAAGAGCGGGCTAACCGAAGCTTGCAGCAGCCTTCTAACAGGCTTTGAGGTAAGAAGTTATAATTATGTAATGTAATACCGCATAGACAGTAGCCCCTAATGCTCAGTTCGGTGTTCGGAAAGAAAAGCCGGACTGAGGATCTAAGAAGATATACGCAGGGTTGCTTAAAATATGTCAATATGGGTTTGCAGGCTGCGCTGCTGACCTCTGCCGCATTGACTGCGGAGGTCGGTGCGTTGAAGCAGGATCTCGAGCGGTCCGAGCAAGAGCTCGGCCATGCTAAGAAGCGGCCCGAGGACAAAGAAGGTGAGTAACACCACTTTGAATAGTTACCTTACAGAAAAGGATTTAGGTTGCAATAAAATTAACAAGGATAATATGAGTATTGCAGGGGCCACGAACGAGGTGGCAGCCCTGAAGGAGGCTGTGCCCGCGGCCGAACGCAGTGCAGCCGCGGAACGGGCAGAGCGGGAAAAGCAGGAGGCACAGGTGGCAGAAGTACGACAAGAGCTCCGGGCTCTCATGGAGAAGCATGAGAGCTTGGAGCGTGACTCCAAGACTCGAGAGTCCGAGCTTGCCTCGGCTCTCGAAAGTGCCAAGTCCACCAAGGCCGAGGCCCGTAAGGCCCTTCAGGAGGTTGAAGATTTAAAGAAGATAGCGGCGGGTAAGGCATTTTTCATGCAAAGCAAGCATATTAATGTAAACTACCTGACACTTACCCGCATTCGGAGCTCTCCAGGGGCGTTTGCAGATCTGCCGCACAGTGTGTCTGATGCCGCCGCATTCTACCGTGGCGAGGAGGGGAGCTCAATGGAGAAGGTCTTCTGGTCTCAGTACGCTGAGGCCGGCCATCCGGTGCCCCCAAGCGACCAGTTGAAGCAGCTGGTCGAACTCCACAAGGTAGCTGAGGAGGCCATGAAGGGCCTTATAGTCCGGCTGTGGCCTGGACTGGCCATGCCTGGGAGCTACTTCGGCCTCGTGCGGCGGCTGGTGGATGCGTGCCCCTGGGTGGAGGTCATCAAGCGCTCCGCCTGTATTGAAGGTGCTCGTCGGGCCCTTGCCCGCACAAAGGTGCATTGGGGCAGGCTGGATGCGGAGAAGCTTCTCACTGACCCACCGCCACCGGGCAAGGAGTATCGCACGCTCGAAATGTATTATAAGACTGTCCCGAAGGGAGCCCGCGATATTGCGGATGAGTGCCCCAGAGATGTAATTTTTGATTAAACTTGCTATGTATTATCCTGTGCGCTGAAAACTTCGTTCATATGCGCCTTGAGCAACGGTTGTTTAATTTAAAATATTACCTTCTGTGCGGCCGTTTATAAAATCTGAGAGATGGCAAGTCGTTGGCTTCAGCCCCCGAGCCGCGAGTGCTGGGGTGTTCGGGATAAACTTGAGCACTCTTGTTCCCATTTTTGGGTCCATCTAGGGAGGCGCTTCAACGCAACGAACAAGGCAACCGGACTTATAATGCTTGAACACTCTCACTTAGCCATAGAATTCTATAATTTTAAATTTCGGCGAAGCCCCTGGTATTCGGAAGACCGAATCCGGGGCGCTATCCACGCCTTCGTCGGACATTATCCGGAACTTCGCTCGAAGCGGCGTGAGTCTTTAAGGACCCGAAAAGACCTCTCGAACAGCGACCAGTCTCTCACCTTATCATGCCGGTCAATTTTAGCTTTCTCCACTGAGGCGCTCGCCCGACTCAACCGGGGCGCAATCGCGGTGGTTCTCCCAGTGCCACCTTAGCCGACAGAACGGAACGTAAGGCACCAAAACGTGGGAGCCGGGCAAACCCAACTATTGACCCAAGACATGATTCGGAGCCGATTCATATAATGCTATATCAAAAAGTGTTGCATTATTTATTAAAGGAAATCTGCAATGAGTGCGGACTGATACAAATAGTGCTGTAAGCAAGGGATTTGGACTAATTAAACATGTCCGCCTCCAGGGGTGAGCTGCGGACTTGGTGTATATAATCGAATTTAATGCTCGTAATTGAGACCACCTGAGTGTTAGTCGCAGCCTTCTTTCCTCCCTGGCTGTTGCATCATGAGTTCGGCAGGTTCACCGCCGGACAGGGCCTCTGGTTAACGGAGTCCTGTGTATACAAAGAAGGAAAATGATAATAATAAAAAAGGGGGTCACACTTGCGAGCCCCTGGTGTGGTCGAGACGCACTCTGGGTCCATTGTGATCGTGCCCCTTCCCCTGCGCCCATGGTATCTCCAAGGTGTAATGATGTACGCGGAGGGTTGTTCTTGCAATCATGCGAGGGCGGGGGTCAGGGCCGCATTGCTACGCGTGCTCTAATCGTGCCAGGTGGTCTTGGTTGGTATTGCTTCGGGCGCGTTTTGCTGTATCCGGCCGTTTAACGGCCGGACTCGAAAATTGCCTTAAAAGGCTGCTCTGTACTTCTGCCGCGAGAGCCGCTGTATGTTCCTCCGTTCAGAGGGAGCATTCCGTATTTCCGTTGACCGTGATGACTCCACGAGGGCCTGGCATCTTGAGCTTGAGGTATGCATAATGCGGCACCGCGTTGAACTTTGCAAACGCGGTTCGTCCGAGCAGAGCATGATAGCCGCTGCGAAATGGGACTATATCGAAGATTAACTCCTTGCTCCGGAAATTATCCGAGGATCCGAAGACCACTTCTAGTGTGACTGAGCCTGTACAATTGGCTTCCACACATGGTATGACACCTTTAAAGGTTGTCTTTGTAGGTTTAATCCTTGAAGGGTTTATGCCCATCTTGCGCACTGTATCCTGATAAAGCAGGTTCAGGCTACTGCCGCCGTCCATCAGGACTCTCGTGAGGTGAAATCCATCGACGATTGGGTCTAAAACCAATGCGGCGAATCCGCCATGGCGTATGCTGGTCGGATGGTCTCTTCGATCGAAAGTGATCGGACAAGAGGACCATGGATTGAACTTCGGGGCGACTGGCTCCATCACATAGACGTCCCTTAGTGCACGCTTCCGCTCCCTCTTGGGTATGTGGGTTGCGTAAATCATGTTCACCGTCCGTACTTGTGGGGGGAAACCCTTCTGTCCTCTATTGTTCGGCGGTCGGGTCTCTTCCTCGTCGTCGCTGTTTAGCCCCTTGTCATTGTTTTCGGCAATTAACTTGCCTGCCTGCTTGAACACCCAGCAATCTCTGTTGGTGTGATTAGCTGGCTTTTTAGGGGTGCCATGTATCTGGCATAAGCGGTCGAGTATTCGGTCCAAATTGGACGGACCCGGAGTGGTTCTTTTGAATGGCTTCTTCCGTTGACTGGGTTTAGAGCCTCGGAATCCGGCGTTTACTGCCGTATCCTCCTTGTCGTCGCCGTTAATGCGGCGTTTATTTTTACTTCGACGTGACCTGTCATTGTTGTCCTTAGTATCCGGACTGCCAGAATTTTTACTGAGGTTGTTGCTGCGAGCTAGCCAGCTATACTCTCCCGCGCAAAAGCGGGTCATTAATGTTGTGAGGGCTGCCATGGATTTCGGCTTTTCCTGTCCCAGGTGCCGGGCTAGCCACTCGTCGCGGATGTTATGTTTGAAGGCTGCAAGGGCCTCTGCATCCGGACAATCGACGATTTGGTTTTTCTTTGTCAAGAACCGTGTCCAGAATTGTCTGGCCGATTCGTCTGGCTGCTGAATTATGTGGCTGAGGTCATCGGCATCTGGTGGCCGCACATAGGTGCCCTGGAAGTTATCGAGGAATGCGGCTTCCAGGTCTTCCCAACACCCAATTGACTCTGCGGGCAAGCTGCTAAGCCAATGCCGAGCTGGTCCTTTAAGCTTGAGTGGGAGATACTTGATGGCATGGAGATCGTTGCCGCGGGCCATATGGATGTGAAGAAGATAATCTTCGATCCAAACCGCGGGGTCTGTTGTGCCATCGTAGGATTCGATGTTTACGGGTTTAAACCCTTCAGGAATTTGATGATCCATTACTTCGTCAGTGAAGCATAGCGGGTGTGCGGCGCCTCTGTATTGAGCAATATCACGACGCAACTCGAGAGAGCGTTGTCTGCTGTGTTCGGCCCGGCCGGGGTTATTGTGTCCAGCGCGACGGTATTCGTCGCGGGTCGTGGGGCGCCCTTGTGATCCGTAGATGGATCTGGATTGCCTTGCTTTGTCCTCCAATACATCCCGCAAGTCTGACGCGTTCCCTTTTGGCTTCGTACTTTTGGAGCGATGCCGGGGTACAGTTTTGGTTGAGGGCCTGGATGCCTCTCTGTCACGACCACGTGGTGGTCGGTCTGCCGTATCGTGCGCTGGTGATGAAGGTATGTACGCTTCCTCCTCTAGTCGGGGGAGCAACTTGTGTCTTGGGTAGCTTTTGGAGGGGCGTTCGAGTTTATACTCTTCAGCCGCGAGGACCTCGGTCCATCGATCGGCCAGCAGGTCTTGATCAGCTTGAAGCTGCTGCTGCTTTTTCTTTAGGCTATTTGACGTGGCGATAAGCCGGCGTTTAAAACGCTCTTGTTCGACGGGATCCTCGGGCACGACGAATTCGTCGTCGTTGAGGCTTGCCTCGTCTTCAGAGGGAGGTATATAGTTGTAATCCTCGACCTCTTCGTCTGCCGCCCTCTCGTGAGGGCTTGCTTCTGCATCCTCCCGCGCTGAGTCTTGCTGGAGGGGATTATCTTCGGCACTTTCTGGGGTATTATTATCTCCAGTGCCGGAATCTCCATTCTTGCTGTGGCGGGATTTAGAGCGGCGCCGCTGACGCCGGCGTCTGGGCTGTTTCTTTAAAGAATCTGCCTCCGCTGCTTCTTCGCCGTCCCCGTCTTTTGGGGTGTCCACCATGTATATGTCATATGACGAGGTGGTCTTCCAGTGCCCTGTAGGCGCTGGTTCCTGTTCGTCTCCGGCATCGTCGTCCATAGCGTCGATGTCTTCGGAGTCGTAGTCTAGCATGTCAGTTAGATCGTCGACAGTGGCTACAAAGTGGGTGGTGGATGGGCTCTGAATTTCTTCGTCGTCCATATCCCAACCATCCTGGCCGTAATCCAGTCAGGACTCTCCGGATAGCGAGAGATGCTTTAGCGAATTTAGGATGTCGCCAATGGGTGAATGTTGGAAGATGTCCGCGGCGGTGAATTCCATAACCGGCGCCCAATCAGATTCGATTGGCAGGGGCGTGGGAGGTCCGGAGTCCGGCACCTCGGAGTCACGAGCTTCGTGAGGGACAAGGGTAGTGTTCGGCTCCATCGTCGTGGAAGTTGAAGCCCCCGAGGCGGTGTCCAACCACCGGTCCTCGATCTGGGCGATCGGCTCCGAGCTAAGAGCCGGAGCGGACTCGTGTGCGGCTACCAAGGCACTGTTCGGCGGCAGAGCTAGATCATGCCCATCGTAACAGTGCGGCACGCTTGGCTGCGGCTCGAGTCCCTCGAAGATCAAGTCTCCGCGGACGTCGGCCGTGAAGTTTAGGATTCCGAATCTGACCTGATGGCCAGGGGCGTAGCTTTCGATCTGCTCCAGATGGCCAAGCGAATTAACCCGCAGTGCGAAGCCACCGAATACGAAGATCTGTCCGGGGAGAAAAGTCTCCCCCTGGACAACGTTGTTGGTTGAAGATGCCATCGAGCCTATCGGTGACGACACAGAGGAACTCTCAATGAAAGCACCAATGTTGGTGTCAAAACCGACGGATCTTGGGTAGGGGGTCCCGAACTGTGCGTCTAGGCGGATGGTAACAGGAGACAAGGGACACGATGTTTTACCCAGGTTCGGGCCCTCTCGATGGAGGTAAAACCCTACGTCTTGCTTGATTAATATTGATGATATGGGTAGTACAAGAGTGGATCTACCACGAGATCAAGGAGGCTAAACCCTAAAGCTAGCCTATGGTATGATTGTTGTAATGTATCTTGTCCTACGGACTAAAGCCCTCCGGTTTATATAGACACTGGAGAAGGCTAGGGTTACACAGAGTCGGTTACAATGG
The DNA here is from genome assembly GCF_018294505.1 of Triticum aestivum. Classification (NCBI taxonomy): domain Eukaryota; kingdom Viridiplantae; phylum Streptophyta; class Magnoliopsida; order Poales; family Poaceae; genus Triticum; species Triticum aestivum. The sequence continues at coordinate 669,807,759 of NC_057795.1, read as the reverse complement.
TAGGAGATCTAGATATCTGTATCGCCAAGCTTGCCTTCCACGCCAAGGAAAGTCCCATCCGGACATGGGACGGAGTCTTCAATCTTGTATCTTCGTAATCTTGGAGTCCGGCGGACAACAATAGTCCGGCTGTCCGGACACCCCCTAGTCCAGGACTCCCTCAACCGTCGTCAAGCTTCACCCCGCGCAGCAAGGTACCAGCAGGCGCTGCGGTGGTATCACTGCTGCAACATCCGCTCCAAGACCCTTGAGGTGGGTGACCTCGTCCTGAGGTGGGTGCTCTCCAGGGAGGGGCTTTACAAGCTCTCACCCATGTGGGAGGGCCCATTTAGGATCGCCCGTGTTTCCAGGCCTGGCGTCGCGCGCCTGGAAACGCAGGACGGGGTCCCTGTCGATGTCAAAACCGGCCGATCTCGGGTAGGGGGTCCCTGACTGTGCGTCTGAGGATTGAAGGTAACAAGGGACACAGGGAACACGATGTTTACCCAGGTTCGGGTCCTCTTAATGGAGGTAAAACCCTACGTCCTGCTTGATTGTATTTGATGAATATAGGGGTTACAAGAGTCGTTCTACCTCGAGATCATAATGGCTTAACCCTAGATGTCCAACCTATATGAATTCTGATAGCCTCTACGGACTAAACCCTCTGGTTTATATAGACACCGGAGGGGCCTAGGGTTGTTCAGAGTTGGTTTACAGAAGAAGCAAATTATACATCCGGACGCTAATCTTGCCATCCACGCAGAGGAGAGTCCCATCTGGACACGGGGGAAGGTCTTCTACCTTGTATCTTCACAGCCCATCAGTCCGGCCCATATTACGTAGCCCAGACACCCGAGGACCCCCTAATCCAAGACTCCCTCAGTAGCCCCTGAACTGGTCTTCAATGACGATATGTTCGGCACATAGATTGTCTTCGGCATTGCAAGGCGGGTTCCTCCTTTGAATATATCAAAGCAATCTTTCGAATAAAAGAACTGTATCTAGCTCTGCACGACAGTCACAACCATCAACCACGAAGGCAAAATATCTAATCAAAATAATGTCTATCAACTCACAACTTTTCGGCGAAACATCACGTCTGGCCTCTTTAACATTTTGAACCATTTTTTGCCTCCCACTTCGCGTTTCGAGGCATGGCCTCTACTGACACATCATGTCAAAACAGAGACCCTGTCTGCTTATCACGGGATCCTCGTCAATACGGGTTTGGGTAATCCAACCGTGCCATTCGCACGACCCCTTTGGAACAGGTGAGTTTTAAGGCTCAAGGTGGGGGAGGGGGGCGCTTGATATTCACTGCCTATATAAGTGGATAAAGATCCCTCTTTTCCTCCCCACGCCTTCTTCCTTCTCCTGCTTTCCATCCTCAAGCTCCAGCGCCCAAGCTTCAATCTTTCCCACTGCCACCAGCCTCACCAGCCATGTCTGGATCCGGCTCGAAGGGCAAGTGGGAGGCCTCCTCCGTCACGGAGAAGGGCATCAAGGAGCTCTGGGAGGCGAGGTACCTGTCCGTGGACACCGCACACAGGCCCCCTGCCAAGAAGCAGGTTATCGCAACCCCGGAGCCCGGCGAAAGGGTTGTGTTCATCCCTCACTTCCTCCGCGGACTAGGGTTTCCCCTCCACCCCTTTGTCCGTGGTCTCATGTTCTAGTACAGGCTAGACTTCCATGATCTAGCCCCAAATTCTATCCTCAACATCTCGGCGTTTATCGTCGTGTGCGAGGCGCTACTCCGCATCTCCCCACACTTCGGCCTATGGCTAAAAGTCTTCAACGTGAAGCCGAAGGTGGTCTACGGGCAGCATGCAGACTGCGGCGGCGCCATGGTGAGCAAGCTCCCCAACACCAGTTGGCCTAAAGGGGCCTTTGTGGAGACCGTCAAGGTCTGGCAACAGGAGTGGTTCTACATCACCGAACCCCGCGGCGCCAGATGGGCGGCCACTCCTGTGTTTAGATCTGGACCCCCTATGCGGCTTGCATAGTGGACCAACAAGGGTCTGGACTGGGGGTGGACTGCGGAAGTGCTGATGCCGCAAAAGTGCATATAAACATGATAAACAAGAACACCAGTCTCACTGACGTGATTTATGTGATGCTCTTCCACCGGATCCTTCATTGCCAACTCCGGCCTCTCCATATGTGGGAGTTCAGTCCTGAAGGTCCCCGGACACTGCAGTGCTTCTTCGGCACAACAAATGAAGAGATCTGGAAGCTTCTTTTCAAGGCCCAGAAGATGTGGCTGAAGAAGACCGATGATATCGGCCTTGACAGTGAGAATCCGACCACTCCGGTAAGTGTATTATTCCCCAAACATACCTTTGTTCCATGAATCCTTAGGCCTAATGAATTCTTCGTCCCTCTCATAGGGCTGGATAGCGAAGGCGGACCGGATCAAGTGTCCGGCTCCGCTGCCTGAAGATCTGGCCCTTCCCTAGCTAACGAAGATGCTAGTCCTGGTGCCCTATTAGGCACCGGAGAAGAAGGCCAAGAAGAAGGGCAAGGAGGCCAAGGACGCCCCCCTGCCGTAAGGGTACTTCGGACGCGGTGTCCGGAGAGACCGAAGTCCCCTCCTCCCACGAGGGAGATGAAGACGAAGAGGATGAGGAGGTGGAAAGTGACTCTCCCCTCAAGGGGAGGAACAAGAAAAGGGCAGCCTCCATAGACCCGGAGGAGGGGGTGTCCAAGAGGGGGAATATAACCCTCTCAGATGGTTTAGATTTAGACGCCGAACACATCCCCGAGAGGTTCCCCAAGACGAAGCCCCTGGACGAATCGTAAGTACCGAAGGTTTCATTACGAGTGTTCGATCCTTTATGCTTTTAATATAACATATCATGTTATGTGAATTTCAGCCCTGCTCGCGAACTCCCCAACCCTTCATTATCTGAGGGGAGTTCTCTGCCACTTGAGATGCCAAAGAGCGAGACGCCTCCGCGAGATACTCCGCCTACCGCCGCGGATGACACCGAGGTGTTGTCCCGAAGGACCTCTCCAGGCCGCGGAGGGGTGAGCGAGGCTACCATGACGGCACCTGAGGGTGAGGCCTCGGCTGCCGAGAACATGGGGGATGCAACCCCCATGGAGACCGACGGCAGGGGCCCTGACCAGTCCGGCCCCCAGCCAAACACTATTCTGGAGACCCATGCGGCTCCGGAATCGAGCGAGCAACCCCCTTCGAAGGAGGGGGGAGCGTCGGCTCCGATGGCGACCTCCACCAATCCGGAGGTGCCGAATACTCTGGTGGAGGCACTACAACATGCTGCCATCGTGGAGGAGCACCGCACCCTGATGGGTGTGGTGGTTGAGAAGGTTCAGTCCGCAAAGAGCGGGCTGAACGAAGCCTTCACCAGCCTGCTAACAGGCTTCGAGGTATGCGACGTAATACTCTTAGACGCTTTTCATATGAAGGAAATATGCCTGTATATAGATAGTAGCCCCTGAGACTCTGTTCGGTTTTGAGAAAGGCCAAACAGAGGATCGAGTAGTAATCGCAGGAGGTGACGTACTTGTCTATTGGATGACAGGCTTCCCTGTTGGCGGCGACCGCCCAGGCCGCTGAAGTATCCAAACTCAATCGGAAGCTGAAGCTAGCTGATGATGAGATCGACCGCATTAACAAGCAGTTCGATGGGGTGCAAGGTATGTTTAAGAGAGCTCTTATATGCCTGAAGTGATATGCAAATTTAGAGTTAAACTCAAGCACTGCTATGATTTTGATTGCAGGTAGCGCGGCCGAGGTTGAGACCCTCAAGAGCGCCCTTGCCCAAGCCAAGGAGGAGGCGAAAACGAGGAAAGCGGCCGCGGATTTAAAGACCGAACATGTCACCTGCCGCCAGCATGAAGAGAGGGTGGCCGAAGTGGAGCAGGAGCTAAAAGACGCCATCAACAAATGCGAGACTTTGGAGGAGAAGACTTCGGCCCAAGCGACCGAACTTGCCAAAGCCCTCAATGAGGCCAAGGAGGCGCGGACCGAGTCTCGGACGGCTCGGGAGGAGATCTGGTAGGCCGGACAGATAGCGGCCGGTAAGCCATTTCTTTTGCAGAGTGTATTTGGCAGAACTTTGGAGTTCTCCAGATGCCTTTGCGGATCTTCCGAAGAGTGCTGCCGACGCCACATAGTTCTTCCGGGCCCAGGAGGGGAACACGACGGAGAAGCTCTTCTGGTCGCAGTACCTAGCGCCGGATTGTCCGGCGCTATTAAACAACCAGATGATGCAGCTGGCGGAGCTGCATAGGATGTACGGCTTGCCCATGGTTCAGCTGTGGCCAACCGAACCCATTCCTAGCAGCTACTTCGGCCTGGTGAAACTAGTCGCCGATGCACTGCCCCGAGTCGAAGTTTTAAAGTGCTCAACGTGCATAGAGGGTGCACGGATGGCCTTTGCCCGTGTCAAGATGCACTGGGCGAAGATGAAGGCCACCGTCATGGCGACTGAGGGCCACCCGAAGGCAAGGACCACTGCAAGCCGGGGCGATATTTTGATGATGTCCTGGAAGGTTGCCGAATAGTAGAGGGCCAATGCTCAAAGGATATCATGTTTGAGTGAATTTATCCTAGTTGTCCAGACTTTGTTTGATGATCCAAGGATTTGTAATATATTTATGCCTATATCTGAAATTATTTTCCTCCTGTGCGACCGTTTTTAATTCTTGAAGAATGCCAATCCTCGGCTTCAGCCCCCACATAGATATTACGGGGGTGTTCGGGGTAGTGCACGATCACACTTGACCCAACGTCTTGGTCCGTAAAGGAGGTGTCTGCGCGGTGAACCAGGCAATCAAACTATGATGCTTTACTACTTTCACTTAGCCATAGAAGTTTGACGGTGGGGCTAAGTACTAGCCCCTGGTGCATATGCCGCCATCCAAACTAGGATGCCTTAGGCGCGTGTCCAGACGAAGGCCAGTCCTTCCTATAATACGGAAGAAATCGCAAGAGATTTATAGCAAGTCGCTGAATCGCCGACCAGCTCTCGCCATATCATGACAGTCAGTTTTCGGCTTTCTCCACTGAGGTGTTTGACCGGACGAACCAGAAACACAATCGCAGTAGTTCTCCCTTTACTACCCTAGCCGAACAAGCGGAACGTAAGGTAGTATCACAGGAGCCGGGCAACCCAACTATTGACCAAAGACATGATTCGGAGCTGATGCATATAATGCAATAATTGGGACACCGAAGTATACTCTAGAAGTGTTCGAACTTTTTGGAAATATGTATGGCCGAATAGATCCCCTGGCATTTAAGCCGTACCAAAGTATATATGGCAATCTAACGACAAAGAAGGAATACATATTTTATGAAATAAACCAATACCAAACAGGGGTTGGTGAAAAACTGTTTCCATTATAATCTAATTGATACGTCAAAACGTGCTATTACAGATGATGCCATAAAGATCAAGGCTATTTTACATGCCAAGAGTTTGTACACAAGGGGAAGCTGTATACAGGGACGAACGAAGAAAAGGTATTCTTGAAGATTCCCTTGACGCCCTGCCGCACGTCTGCGCCACTATTGCCTTGGTGCCGAATCCTTTGAGATAAAAAATCGACGATCATATGTATAGAAGGGGCCTGTGAAGGAGCCCTTGTGCGGTCGTCAGGTGATCAGGTTTTATCAAACCTATAATAAGAGGGGGGGAAAGAAAGAAAAATGAAGGGGTTGAGGTCAAAATAGGGTTAAACCGCGCCATAGACCCTGCCCGCATTGTGCCTCCATCGTTAGCCAAGGTAGTGTGTAGTTATGCACACGCGGTACATATGTCACGGTTAGATGGGGCGAGTGACGGAGGTGGAACTGCTAGTCCAGCTCTGAATTCACCGAGATGTTGTTCTGTAGGGTAGGCCAGACTTGTTTGACTGTGTCCGGGGGCTTGATGGCCGATGAAGTGTTCGGCTTGATGAGGCTGCTCTATACCTCAGCCGCAAGGGCTGCAGTATGCTCCTTAGTACAGAGGGAGCGGTCCATGTTTCCATTTACTGCGATAACTCTGCACGGTCCGGGCATCTTGAGCTTTAAGTAAGCATAGTGCGGGACTACATTGATGCGGGCGAAGGCAGTTCGTCCGAGCAGTGTGTGATAACCACTGCGAAAGGGGGCAATGTCAAAGGTCAAGTCTTCGCTTCGGAAGTTATCCGGTGAACCGGAGACTACTTCCAATGTTAAGGAACCCGTGTAGCGGGCCTCTACGCCGGGTATCACTCCTTTAAAGGTGGTGTTACTAGGCTTGATTCTTGATGGGTCAATACCCATTTTGCAGCTAGTGTCTTGATAAATCAAGTTAAGACTACTGCCGCCGTCCATAAGGACTCGAGTGAGATGGAATCCATCGATGATTGGATCAAGGACCAGGCGGCCGAACCTTCATGACGAATACTGTCTGGGTGGTCCCTATGATCGCAGGTGATCGAACAAGCCAACCAAGGATTGAATTTTGGGGCGACCGGCTCTACGGCGTAGACGTCCCTTAGCGCACGTTTGCGCTCCCTCTTAGGGATATGAGTGACGTATATCATATTCACTGTTTTTACCTCGGGGGAAAATTTCTTCTGCCCCCTTGTGTTCGGTGGGCGGGGCTGATCATCATCTTCGCTTGGCGGCCCTTTCCCCTTATGTTCGGTATTTAACTTACCGGCCTGCTTGAAGACCCAACAGTTTCTGTTGGAATGATTTGCAGGCTTGTCGGCGGTACAATGAATCTGGCAAGGCCGATTGAGTATTTTGTCTAAATTGGATGGGCCGTCCCTGTTCCCTTTGAATGGCTTCTTCCACTGACCGGGTTTAGAGCCGCTGTGTCGGGGGTTGGGTGCTACATATGCCAAAGGATGGCTTATCATGGTGGGAGCGAGTAGAACGTCGCTGGTGCCTAGAAGCGAGATGAGGCGTAGACACGTACGCCGGCACACTTTACCCAGGTTCGAGGCTCTCCTAGGAGATAACACCCCTAGTCCTGCTCTGCGGGGTCTCTGCATGATCACTAAGGCACTAGTGAATACAATCGTGCTCCTTGAGCTGTATGCTAGAGGTAGAAGAAGGCAAGGCTTGCTCTTTCCTCCCTCTATGTGTGAGTCTAGTTCTAATAGGTTGGGAACCCTTCGCATGGGTGCCCTGGGGGGTTTATATAGGCCTACCCCCCAGGGGTACAATGGTAATCAGACTAGGTGTAGGACCCAGCCGTCAGCGACTCTGGTCACCGGCTTCTCCGCCGGCTGCTGGGGCCCGCCTGGTGGGCCCCACCGACTGGTCTGGTATGGAGCCGACAGGCCGCCTCCGCCGCTTGTAGGTCTGGTCGGCGGCTGATTATTGTAGCCGCAATGTTAATGATGCATGCTTGGTCTGGGGAGTGTGGCTATAGTCCCACCGCCTGGTGGGAGATCACTATAGCCACACCATGTCTCATCTGGTTAATGGCGAGCGGACCCCGAGGGTGGAGAGGGACGCCTGCTAGAGGCTGGCCTCTCTCAGGTCTGACTGGTCAGGCTCCCGCCGTCTTCCGGGCTCTCGTTGCCTGGTAGGGCGGGCTCGCCTGCAGGCCGTACCGACAGGCCATCGTGGGAACAGGGCTCCGCCTATCAGGAGTGACGTCAAGGGCGGAGTGGCAATAGTGCCGTGCCGTGCGGAGATCTCCGCCGGTACGGGGCATTGTGGCCGCGCCTTGTCCTGGATACGGGGGAGATGGGCTACACTGTAGCTACATCTTGTCTTGTCCTCTTAATGGGGGTGCAGACTTTGAGGGCGCCATGGCCGCCTGCTAGGAGCCGGCCTCTCTGGAGGCCGCCTGCTGGGAGTCGGCTCGTCTTTGTGCCGTCTTCTGGAGCTTGGCCGCCTTCCGGCAGCCGACCACTTGAGCCAGCCAGCCACCAGGAGGCGGCTCTTCATTCTGGATGTTTGTGGGGCGTAGTCGGCCCAATGTCTGGAAAGGTTCAGGGACTCGGGTTAGGCTACCCGTGGCCCATTACTCTGACAGTAGTCCCCAAAGCTGGTGAGGCGTCGTGGCTGATAAGTCGAGAAGCCTCAGCAGTTTCCTTCTCCGAGTGCTCTTATTGAATTTCTTGTCCGACTCCCGGCGTGCCGCCTGTCGGGAGTCGGACGCGACCAGCGGCTTCGTGTGATGATTTCAAAATGCCAAGGCGGGAACCAGGTGGCGTGCTTGCTAAGCCTCTAGGCCTGCTGCCCGCTGCAAGTACGCCACGCGGCGCCAGCTAGCCAGGCCAGCCTACCCGCCCATGCTAATGATGGGACGTGACAGCAGGCCAGACCCGCCACTACTAGGCCTCGGTGCGCGGGCGGATCCACTGCAGCCGAGGCGAGCGGTTGCGATTCCGAGGGGAGTTACTACGCAGTAACTTGCGAAATAAACGCAGGGTCGTGGGCGCAATTAATCCCACAATCCCACGCCCCGCCCCCCTCGGCTTCGTAGCTTGGGGGCTATAAGTAGGGGGAGGAAGGGGAGCGGTGGAGCACGCGCGCCCTTCTCCCCCCATTTTCATCTTCTTCCTCCCTTGCTGCTGCCGCACCTCCACGCTCCGCCGAGGCACCGTCGCAGCTCATCGCCGTCAGACTCTTTCACCCCAAGCTTCTCGCTCGATCCTGCTCGGTCTCCATGATGCGCGAGAAGAGAGGGGACTGGGATGGCTCGCTCGTGATCGACGACCATCTCTCCTTCCTCCGCGCCACATGGCGGTTGCTAGACGAGGGTTTTGTCAAGGTGCGCGTGCCATGGAAGGTGGAGATCTCACCGGCGCCGCAAGGAGGTGAGCGGGTCATCTTCTTTCGCATTTCCTCCGCGTCTTCAGCCTGCCGGCGAGCGGATTTTTCCGCTCCTTCATGGAATTCTACCATCTTCAGCCGCACCACTTGATGCCCAACACCGTGACGCTGATGTCCGCCTTCGTCACGGTGTGCGAGGGCTACCTCGACATCCTCCCCACCATCGAGTTGTGGGGGGCCTTCTTCTACACCAAACTGGGCACCTCCTCCAAGGAGAAGGCGGGCCAGTGTGGTGCCTTTGTCGCGGTGTGCCGGCCGTTGCCGAAGAACGTCTTCCCCGCCATCAAGCTATCACAGTCGGTGAAACTGTGGCAGGAATCATATTTCTATGTGGAGAATGTCGACCCGACAATCGACTTCATCAACTTGCCGCCCTACGAAGCCGCCCCCCCGGCTGAGCCTCGAGCCAATTGGGGCTACAAGCCGAAGCCCATATTGGCCGACACCGCTGCCGCCATCAACCGGCTCCGGGTGCTGACGGAGGCGGAGGACCTCGTGGCATCGGACCTGCTGGTCGCCTTTGTCGAGCGCTGGGTTCTCCCGCTCCAAGGCCGGCCTCATCAGATCTGTTGGATGAGTGGGCACCGCAACCCATGCCGATGTGCACGAGAGACATGCCGACTGGCGAGGTGGCCCGGATGGTGAACGAGATCGCCAACCTCAAGCTGTTGGAGGGATCGTGGCGGTTCGGCAAGCGGCCATACTCCCGCACCAACCCGCTGCCTACTGTAAGTTTTTCTACTCTTTCTTTTTAGTACTTGTCTTGGTCTTGATCTTGGTCTTGAACAGTCGATCTTTGGGACGCAGATATACATGTCTCCGGTGACGTCCGCCATCGTGGGGCCGGGTGGAGACTACCAGCCAGACCGGGAGGCGAGCGACGTGGACGACCCCGACTTGGGGGCGGCTGCCTTGGAGGACGACACTATAGGCAGCGGTGACAGAGAAGGCGGCTTCGAAGAAGGGGGCGGCATCGAGACTTGGCCTGACGATGACGATGAGGAAGACGAGCCGCACCCTGCGTGAGGCACCGGCAAGGCGGATGCGGGCCCCTCCACCGAGCCGCCTGCTCGAGGCGGCACGCGTAAGCGTAAACAGGGCGTCGTCTTGTTTGGTAGCGTGCCAAAGAAGGCCAAGAACCCGACCACTGCGACCAGGCGAAAAGAGGCTGCCGCGAAGGCGGCCAAGTTTCAGAAGCTCCTGAAGGCGCCTCCCATGGTGTCGGCGTAAGTATCTTTTCCTGTGCTTTTCCTTTCTTGCTGATTCTGTCTAAGCTTTCTTGCTTTATTTTCCTTGACTTAGGGCCCTCTCTTGAGAAGTCAGCCACCACCTCCATCATTGGGTCGGCGGAGACCTCCACCACCACCCGGTGAATCGATCCGGCCGCCGACCTCCGGGAGTCGCAGGAGCGAAATGCACGGGAGGCACGCGAGGATCAGGAAGCCGCCCACTTAGAGAAGGCAGAGGCGGGCAAGGCGGAGGCCGCCGCGCTGAAGAAGATGGCGGAGGCCGAGGCTGATGCCACAGTGAAGAAGCGGCTTGAAGAAGCCGCGCACCGCCATGAGCTGCTATTCGTGGTTCCTTTGAAGTCTGCGCCGCCTCCATCAGAGTTCACGGCGCCGACTGGGGGAGCCGGCGACGGGCACCCGAACATGGAGCGGGAGAGCGGCGACGTCGCCATGCCAGACGTGGTCGTGCCACCACCACCGCCATCTGGAGGGGTGCGAGACAAGTAGCCGGCCGGCCCGCCGGCGCCACCAGCCGAAAACGAGGTGGTGAAGGGCCCAACTCTTGAGGCCCTCACACCAACGCACCGTCGCCTTGCGAAGGCAGCCTCAGCGCCACGGCCGCTGGAAGCCGGCGCCGCGAGCTCGTCAGTCCCAGATGCTGAAGCGACCAGCGCCGTGCCGGCTGACTGGGTGCGGAGAGGCGGGACAGGAGCCTTAAGCAAGGCGGTCCTAGACATCCAGGCCAAGCTTCGAGCTGAGGCCGACGCTCTCAAGCTGTGCAACCAGGCATTCTTGGACTCGTGAGCGGTCATCCGGGTATGCCTTTTATTTCTTCCTCTTTGACTCTTGTACTTTTCTGTGGGGGCACGCCAGCGCACCCACTGGGTGTAGCCCCCAAGTTTCGGGCCGGCTGCTGAGTAGGCGGCTCGGAACTTTTAATTGACAAGCTCCGAGTGCTACCTTTATCTAGCATCTTCTTTATAGGACTATCATAACCTTCGCGTGGCCACTTTCAACTCCAATGTCCAGGAGCTGGATCAACAGACCGCTGACTTGTCGGAAAGCCGGAGTAAGTCTTCGTTTTCTTTTCCTGCGGGGGCGCGCTAGCGCACCCGCGGGCTGTAGTCCCCGAGATTCGGGCCGACTGCTGAGCAGTCAGGCCGGATCTCTCCGGCAACTGCATTGCCCCTTTGATGATCGTTGGTAACTTCTTTCTCTATGGGGGCGCGACAGCACACCCACGGGCTGTAGTCCCCAAGATTCGGGCCGACTGCTGAGTTGTCGGGCCGGATCTCCCCGGCAACTATACTTCTTCCTTGTTGATTGCTGATGTCTTTTTCTTCCTCTACTTTTGCAGAGGCCAACGCCGTCCTGCAGCAGCAGCTGGGTGAGGCCATCACCGCGTTACGTGCCAAGGAGGCAGAGTGCAGCAAGCTAGCCGAGGAGCGTGACTGGCTGGTCATGCAACTAGCGGAGCTTCTCCAGAAGGCTTAGAAGGAGGCGGAGGTGAAAGAGTCCAATCTCCTTTCTGAGTTCAAGACTGAATGCTCCGTCTGGGCCGACAAAGAGACGCTGCTGACTGCCGGCTTTCATAGGATTGAAGACATGGTTGATGGTAAGCTTCTTCTTTTTTCTTTGTTCGAGCCACCGGCTGCTAACCAGGCTGGCTTCTAGCTTCTGACTCCTGTCTTACTTGCTTTCTGCTTGTGCAGACTTCTTCCCTGGCCACTCTGGCGCCGCCAACCAGGCTATTGAGGCTTATCGCGAGGAACAGAGGGCGGAGGGCGTGCAGATCGCTGCCGATGCCCGCCGGACCCTTAGCGAGCAGCTTCTCAGCATCCAGGCCCGCCTTCGGCCGGCTCATCGGATGCTGTGTCGTCTTCAGCCTGTCGGGGCCCAGGCGATCTCCGCCCTCTGGCCAGACATGCCAGCTCCGCGCACTCCCAGTCGGGCTACCGACTGGATGGAGGTAGCCGCCGGCCGTCTGGAGGCTTGGAAGGGTTCCTCGGCCCGGGCTGGAGCGCTTCGGGCCTTGGAGTTTGTCAAGGCGTGGTACCCTAGGCTAAATTTAGCCCAGTTGACAACGTTTTGGCAGGAGGCCCAGGAGGAGCTGGTGGCGGTGGAGCGTGACCTTGTCAAACGGGCGGCGGCGATCGCCGAGTACACCAACACCAGCATCTTCATCCCTGAGCTGGCTGAGAATGGTGCCGAGGCGCCACCGGAGTGGTTTGGGCTGAACCCGGAGGATGGCGAGGATTCGGCCGAGGTGATCGACTCCAGCGACAAGGGAGAAGACGAGGAGGACGAGGAGATCGGAGAGGATGTGCCAGAGGTCGGAGCAGACGGCCAGCCTCAGCTTGACCGGCCTCGAGCAACGAGCCGTGCTCGAGCGCGCCAACTACTGCTGGAGGCAACCAAGCAGAGACTGATCGGCCGTCCACTCCACCAACCGGCACCACCGACTAAGCCAACTAGCCGGCCCCCTCAGCTGCTCCCTAGGCTGCCATCTTATCTTTACATTTCCTGCTTTACCAGTCTAGACAAACTTTGTTAAATTTGTATAATTCCACCCACGGGGTGTATTTCAAACTCTGTTGAATGCTGGACAAGGGCCTTTTGATATGTAAATATTTTTGCCGAGTTCTGGCTTTCCTTGCTTTCTGCTCCTTGGCTTTTTTCCTTTGCCGCCCTCCCTTGGTTGCCGCCTTGCCAGCCAAATAGCCGCTCTGCGGACTGTGGCTGGGTCAAGTATTTGGCCACTTTCGGGAGGACAAGTACTTAGCCGACTAGAGCATTAGCAAGTTAAGTAGAAGTCAGCCGGCCGGCTGCTCAGCAGCCGGTCGGTGAGGCGGGAAGCCGGCTTGAACTATGTACATGCTTTTTGGTGCTTAGCCATTTTTCATGTGGGCACCCTTTTCTGCATTAACCCTTGCCTACCGGACAGTAGCTCTGCGAGCTGCGGCCTTGGCAGGAGAAGGTTTAAGTGCCGACACACTACTTGTCCAGCTGCAGGAAGCATTACATAGTGCAAGGCGGCGAGCCCCCAGGCCGACTGATCGAACCCGGTGCCAGGCGGAAAAAAAATGAAATAACACATTCATAGGCATAATACTTATCATATAGATAAAAAGGGTAGTCCCCGAGATCTTCTCGGGGGATCCGGAGTCTTCGTACTTTGCTGCGTTGATGAAGTCCCTGCACCAACTGCTGCAGTCCCCGGGCCGGGTTCTGAAGTCCCCGGGCCAGGTGCGACTACTGCAGTCCCCGGGCCGCCTGCCGAAGTCCCCGCGCCGCCTGCCGAAGTCCCCGCGCCGGCTTCTGGGGTCCTCAAGTCGGTTCCGACTGCTTTAGGAGGAGTCTGATTCTGGTGATGGCTTGACAGACGGCACATCTTCTGATAGTGGGTGTAGTTCTACTTGGAGGTGGACAACACTTCACTCAGGTAATACACCGGCCTCTAGACTGGTAGTGCTTTGCCTTCTTCTTTGCGTTCCACAACTATGACTGTGCTGACCACCCGGCTGGTGGCGGTGCTGTAGAGAAGCATGGGCTCCTTAGCAGTCGGAGCCGCCAGGACAGGCGGAGTGGTCAACGTCTTCTTGAGCTAGAGAAAAGCTTCATCCGCCTTGTCGTTCCACTAAAAAAAGTGGTCTTCTTCATGAATTGGTACTAGGGAAGAGCCTTTTCACCCAGCCGACTGATGAAACGACTGATGCATGCCAAGCAGCCGGTGAACTTTTGCACGTCTAGCAGTCGGGTGGGTACCTCCATCCTCTCGATGGCCTTGATCTTCACAGGGTTGCACTCAATGCCGCGCTCTGGGACCAGGAAGCCAAGAAGCTGGCCGGTTGGTACTCCAAAGACACATTTCTCCGGGTTGAGCTTGATTTGAAAACGGCGCAAATTTTCAAAGGTTTCCTTAAGGTCTTTAAGCAGGGTGCCTGGCTTCTCCGTCTTCACCACAATGTCATCCAGATAGACGTGGGCGTTCTTGCCGAGTTGCTTGAGGAGACATTTCTGCATACAACGCTGAAACGTGGCGCCGACATTCCTCTAGCCGAACGTCATGGTCAGGTAGCAGAAGGCTCCGAATGCTGTGATGAAGGCAGTTTTCAACCTGTCGGCCGGGTTCAGCTTGATCTGATGATACCCTGAGTATGCATCCAAAAAACTCAACAGCTGCATCCGGCAGTGGAGTCTATCACTTGGTAAATTCTTGGCAAAGCAAATGGATCTTTGGGGCAGGCTTTATTGAGGCTGGTATAATCGATACACATGCGCCACTACTTATTCTTCTTCGGTACAAGGATTGGGTTGGCTAACCACTCTGGAAAGAATACTTCCATAATGAAGCCGGCTGCTAGAAGCCGGGCTATCTCTTCTCCAACAACTCTTCTGTTTTCTTTTGACAGGCGGCGCAAGGGCTGCCTGACTAGCTTGGCATCAGGTCGGACATGTAGCTTGTGCTCGGCGAAATCCATCGGAACACCCGGAATGTCTTTGGGAGACCATGCAAAGATGTCCCGATTCTCACGGAGGAAATCGACAAGCTCGCTTTCCTATTTGCTGTCAAGGTTTGCACCTATGACAGCATGCCTCTCCGGGTGCTTCGGGTCCAAGGGTATCTTTTTCATTTCTTTTGCCGGCTTGAACGAGCCCTCAGCCTCCCACTCCTTGGGGTTTGGTGACATTTCCGGCTGCTTGCCAGCCATTGCCACAACCCGGTCAAGGAGCCGTTTCTCGGCTATGATCCCAAGAACCTCGTCGCCGTCATCGTCTTTGGGGTAGCATCCAACACGACGGCCATCTTCTCCGAACACCTTCACATAGAGGGTCACGTCGCCGTCAAATTTGAAGTGGAGAGTGCACGCCGGCCTAGGCCACGCGCGTGGGCAAACGTCTGCAAGCCGCGGCCCAAGGCCACATTCCCGGCAACGGAGATCTCCACTGCAACCCAGGAGGCCCTGCTGCAGCAGTCGTCCGCCTGCAGCCAGAGCCCGCCAAGGCCAGCGGTCAGCAATTCGCCGGCGTAGAAGCGAGGGAGCTGGAGCCAGTTCCCGGCCGGGTTGTTCGACCACACGACAAACTCCGGCAACACCTCTGCTGAGTGGAAGCGCGGCCGGGGAGGCCGCGCAGCCACGACGCGCCTGCCTTCACCAACTGGGCTGCCCCAATGCGGGCGGCCCCCGCCAAGTGAAGGGCCGCCACCGCAACCACGAGTAGCAGCGACGGGAGTCGCGGGATGCTTGTGGGGACGACCACGACCGTGCTTGGGCGGAGGAGAGCCGGGCCCTTCCCGGTGAGCCTTCTCCTTTTTCGCGGCTGAGAACCTCTTCGCGGGCGCCATGGGACACCGCAAGCAACCAGAGCAAGGAAGAAGAAGAAGAAGCGGGAAAAGCAAGAAGCAATGGACAAAGGGGGCTTCCGCCCCTCCCCATTTATGGCCCAAGGGATACCAACCGCAGGCCTCCACAATCATAGGTAATGATGACTCTTTTTGCATGCAGCAGGGACTCATCAAATCAAGCAGTTGCCGAGGCAGCACGGGGAAGCGGTGGCGCCCACGTCCAATCAACCGCCACGCGGCGACCAAGGCCGCAGGCTGTTGGGGCCCGCGGCGCTCCGCACTTGCCCTTTGGCTTCGCTGCTAAGCCAAGTCCGAGCGCGCCTTGGGCCCGGAGGCTACTGTCGGCGTTCTGGGAATGGGGGTCCCCAGACTTGCGTGCCTGCGGCCTACGGCGTGGCTCGAGCAAGGGCCCAGCACGGCACGTCTTCATCAACCCAGGTTCAAGACCCTCGCGAGGGGCCAAGCCTCGCGGGGCAAACGACACAAGGCTTCCTTTGGGGCGGCCTCACCAGGCCGGCTCGCGAGGAGGCGGAGAGATGAAGGCACGAAGTACCTCGCGAGGTGCTCGTGACGCAAGCCATGACGATCAAGACCAGGCGGGCGCCAGCCTGCGCAGTGTCCTAGTTTCCTCTTTGGTGCAAAGGGGGCAAGCGCAGGCGCGGAGTAGGCATCAAGCAAAGGTTTCCATATCGGTGCAATGAGACCAAGACCAGCAGAGCAGCAGAACGGAGGTCACCGTGGAGCCCAATACGGCGTCATCACTAGTGCCTTTGGCAGTCGAAGACCACCTTTAGTCAGGATAGCTTGTACTAGCTGTGCCCCTTCAAAATGACCATTGTTGGATCCCTTCCCACTCAATATTTGGGAAGAGGACCAGGGCCTCTATAAATAGAGATAGCCACCACAATAGAGAGGCATCTCATCAGATCCGGTCAAATCCATCCCAAGTAGAACACCGCATCAGCTCAAGAACACCCCTCGTGAGGCTGTTCTTCCTCTGTACTATTCATCATTAGCCCCAGAGGCAATCCACCACACCACACACTAGATTAGGGTATTACACCACAACGGTGGCCCGAACCAGTATAAACCTCGTGTCCCTTGTGTGTTCATCGTGCTAGTCTAGATTTGCGGCGAGGTTTTGGGGCGTGGATTGGAAGGGAGAAGATCTTCGTGTGCACCCCAGAGTTTGAACCTTAAGGGTTTTGCCGGAACCCCATATCTGACACAATCATGATGTTGATTCTGTACTAAATATGTAGTTGTGAAGCAACTATGATTTATCTTGGTCCAAATCTTCTCAAAGTTACCAGGATAAAAGTCCTTCTTTACCTAAACCTCGAAGACATCTCCTTTGCTCCCAAACACCTTCCTGTTGATCACCAGTGCTCACCCAAGTTTACTGCAGTAAACTTCAGAGGGTGATTACCATTTAACCATAGCAGTTTTAACCAAACTACCACCATAGTTGAGACCTACCCAGGAAGAACTTACCCGTAGACAACAATTTCCAGCCCATCTCCCCCGCTACATGCCAGTGCACGGGGTGACCACGTTAATGGCATCACTATGCACGCGCTCTGTGTGCAGTGGCTGTGTCCAGTGTCCGTTTGTGCTTTGGCACCTCCTCCCCTCGTCGCCTTCGCGCGCGTGACCGTGTCCATTGTCTTCCTCTCATCGTCGCTGTTCCCCTGGACCCCTCTCCCCCTCCGACAGCTTCGTCACCAACGCAAGCCGCCGCGCGCCCACAGGCGAATAGTGGTGGTTTGGCTCGAAGCTCACCGTCTTCTTCCTCCCTACACTCCTTTGGCCTCCTCCTCCCTGTGAGCTCTCCCCTGTGCCTTCCTCGTCGCTTGCCTCCGAGCTCATCCGTGTGCACATGCGTCCACGGCTCCGGCCACGCGTTGTCGGTGTACTAAAGTAGGGGTACCTTAGTATCCCGAACTTGTGCACGGGCAGTCGCAGCGTCCCGCGGCAAGGCTTACCGGGCGTCCGCCAAGATCCTCCGTAGCTCCTATTGATGCCATTCAAGAACAAAGTGGTTTTACTGAGAAGTCAAGGCCCCGGCAAGAGGAGCTTGCCGGGAAGGACAAGGCCCCGGCAAGAGGAGCTTGCCGGGAGGGAAAACCAAAGAACTTGCCGCGCCGCGCCACGCGTCCCGGCGAGACCCGACGAGCGACAAGCTTTCGGGTGCGACAAGACAACGACCGCAGCAAGGCACTTGCCGCGGCGAAGCCACCACTCTGCGCCCATGCTCCAGCGCATCCGTCGACGTGTCGCTGCAGGACCGTTCCAGGCGCACGTGGCGGGAAGCTGTGCAGCCAAGCGGTGCGAGGTGGCAAGTGGAGATGACGAGAAGGCCATCGTGGCAGGCGATGGCGCCCCAAACGGTCGTTTTCTGCACTGTTTGGGCGACTGGACGGGCATTAAATGCCCTTGTCCCCTGCCGTCAGAGTTAGGTAGGGTGCACTGTACATAGCAGTTGTACCAACCCCTCTTTTTACATTTCTACCCCTGACTGCGTTGCCACCTGTCGGTGACCCCTTTAGCCTATAAAAGGAGGCCCATGCGCAACGTAGAAGGGGTTCGACTCATTCGAAACTACAGAACGCTCACGCTCTTGAGCAAGAAGTCAATAGAAACACAAAGCAGCACTAGGAGTTTTATCTCTCCGGAGAGCTCCGAAGCTGGGTAAAATCCCTCGCGTGCTTCGCCTCGATCTGCTCTTCGTGCGCCCTCCGCTCCCTGCCGGACCGAGAAGGGGCCCTGCCCCATAGGTGTTCATTTCCCACGACATCTTTGGCGCGCCAGGTAGGGGGCGTCGAGGTTGTGCGAACCTGATCCGGTGTTCGCGCGCGCTACATCATCATCTTCATCGACATGCCACCGAAGAAGAAGGCTTCGGAGGTGGTTGGTCCGTCTGCGTTGATTCCACCGCCACCGGAGCAAACGGGCGGTGGGGTAGACGCCGGCGGAGGAACGGGCGCCGACGGGGGAACTCATATTGTTACCAGATCCAAGGACAAGGCCCCGCAAACTTCGGCGTCCGTGCACGCACCGCGCCCCTCTCAGGAGGCGCGGGACCGACAACGCCATGGTGCTCCCAGCACCGTGCTCGCGTTAGAACAAGGCCAAGCTGGTGGATCGCGGGACGCTCAAGGCCAACATACACGCCAACATGTTTGCGCGAGCGCAGCACGGTCGCCTGGACGAGATGTTGCTCCTTCTAACACTGTTAGAAGTTTGAGCATATCCCGCTCCTCGCGTCGTTCGCCCCCGCCGCCGAAAACTCCAGAAGAAGCATTGGCTCGAGCCCAACTGCTCCTAGACTACCCTCCAGCGCCGGACAAGATCGACGATTGGAGGACCACCATTCAGAGCCTCATCGGCTTCGCCAATGGCGACACTCCCCGGCAACCGAGTACGTCGAAGCCGCGGCAAGACGTCCAGGCGCAAGCCGGTGGCGACAAGACCGGTGGGGGTGCCACCACCGTGCACTCCCCGCCCCGAAGGCCAAGATCGCCGACTCGCCGGGCTAACCTCGACACCGACTCCACCGCGTCGTCGGACCCGCGAGCTTGTCGCGATCAGCACCAAGTTCTTCAAGAACAACGACAAGAAGACGCTCGTACTCGCATTGAGCGTCGAAGAGAAGCGCGGCGTCAATCAGAACAGCGCGCTGGACCCACTGTCGACATGCATGCGCCAGGGGAACCAGGCGACTTGCCGTACGCGGTAGGTTTCCCTGCGTTCACTCGTGAGCTGCGGCAAGTCCAGTGGCCCAGTACCAAGAACTTCAAGCCAAATGTACCCGAGAAGTACGATGGCAGGATACATCCGTCGGAGTTCCTCAGCGTCTACACCATCACGGTACAGGCGGCCGGGGGGCGCGACGAGAAGATCCTCGCCAACTACTTCCCGCTGGTGCTCAAGCCCAACGTCAGATCGTGGCTCATGCACTTGCCAGACGACTCCATCTCCTCATGGGCGGATCTATGCCATCAGTTTGTCGGCACCTTCACAGGCGGCCACAAGCCCCATGGCCAGGAAAGCGATCTTCATCTGCTCGCCCAGAAGGAAGGAGAACCCCTGCGCAAGTACATACAGAGATTCAGCCAAGTGCAGCGCAACATCCCAGACGTCCACCCTGCCGCGGTCATCAGCGTGTTCCATCAGAACGTGCGAAACCGCAGGATGAGGGAGGAGATGGCGATGTGCAAGATTAGAGACGTCAGTGAGCTATATGCCCTGGCCGACAAGTGTGCACGCGCTGAAGAGGGGAGGAAACTCCCCGGAGAGAATGCAGGAGCAGAAGGGTCTGACAGTGAAGATGCCGCCCCGGCAAAGAAAAACCGGAGGCGGAACAATAGAAAGAGGAAAGCTAAAGATGTGCTAGTCGTCGAGCAGTCTGGAAACGGAGGTGGCGCCGACAAGGCCAAAGCTAACGACTCCGGCGAGGCCGTGGTGGCCGCCGACAAGCAGGATGGCTCCGACAAGTAGTATTGCAAGATCCACCGCACCAAGGGCCATGATCTCCAGACTTGCAAGAAAGTTGAGCAGCTTGTTGAGCTGCAGAAAGCTGAATACGAGCGGCGCGACAAGGAGAAGGCCCAAG